>NW_020837951.1:57832964-58100464 GCF_003676395.1 Aethalodelphis obliquidens | reverse complement strand
GTGTTTCAGATATCATAGTCCAGTCATATCTGTGGTATCACATAAGATACACATATCTAGGTAGGCACATTCTCTCTTAAAAGTACTGACAGCCTAAGTCGTGATAATCATCAAAATATTTAACTAAAGGCCAGGCTCAGGCACTAACAGGTCAGGAGGAGGCATGCTCGACATAGTCAGCCGTTACGGTCGGAATGATGTGTACAGGTTTTATATTTATCCAGAACCTTGAGAAGAGGCACATGACAAAAAAATCCAAGTGAGTGTTAATAAATGCTCAAAATTCCAGAAGACAAAGGGAAAAAAAAAAAAGAGAGTTGAAATCAACGTGGTCTAGTAATAGATGCTTTAAATTTTTGATAGACCCTACCATTAAAAATCAAAATGCAAGGCTTCCCTGGTGGCGCAGTGGTTGAGAGTCCGCCTGCCGATGCAGGGGACGCAGGTTCATGCCCCGGTCCGGGAAGATCCCACATGCCGCGGAGCGGCTGGGCCCATGAGCCATGGCCGCTGAGCCTGCGCGTCCGGAGCCTGTGCTCCGCAATGGGAGAGGCCTGCGTACCGCAAAAAAAAAAAAAAAAAAAAAAAAAAAAAATCAAAATGCAAGTGTGATTATATTCTGTTTTAGCTCTCACCTCGTATAAGCGAAGTGCTCAACAAATATTCTTTTCTTGAAATAAGTGTACTGACTATAACCGAAGTACTATATTCCATGGTTACTTTTGAATCAAAGGGGGTAAAAAATGAGTGTGTGAGGGTACCAGTTGTTTTTATACAGTGTTTATAGAATTTTAGAAAACTTGCACAAAATGAGTCAGTCTGAGGGTGACTTTAGGTTCCTGCAAATGTCTGGAACTATTGCAAAATGAAACAAGTTGTCTTCCCCTTCTAGGAAGTGTGATCCTAAAAAAATGCAGGACACATTGTAATCGGTGTCATATTTTCGACCAAGTGCATATACCTAATGTATACCATATAAGATCAATAATGTGACATAAGACAAGGTACACAGCATTTTCAACAGTCATTTAAAATAGTAATGTTTTATTGCATATTATTATGGTATTAGGCATAGTGTTCTCCATACATTACAGATACAAAACCTGTACTGCATAATCAGTGTGACTTAGCGAAACTAAGAGTATCTGTTAAATATCAGTAAACACATCTTTAATTAGCAATATTTCTACTTGCCTTAAGAATACAGAAAGACATCTAGGGGAAATTCAGATCATACACTTCCTTGAAAAATGCCAGGCCAGAATATTGAAACAAATGTCTTTCTATTATTATTTTCAACGAAATCCCTTGGCCAAATATTATCATTCCATGGTTCTTAGAGTAATCTGCAAATACTGAATCGTCTTTCCCATACTAACCATTTCAGCTTTAAATATTTGAAGGTTTACTAAAGACCCTCAAGAATTCAAACGCAGGAGTCACACTAAACTAATATTTTGTTCAGTTTCTTTGTTTTCCTGACTCTTGCTCCTTCCCTATACCCCCTCCACCACAAACATAAGGGTGGATCTTGAAAGCAAAAAGTGAATCAAAACAAAAAGCACCTTAAAGGGAGAAAGAACTCATTTATTCAGGTAGTCAGTTCACAGTGCTTATTAAAAACCTACTCAGGACTAGACAGTGTTCTAGGTATTGGGGATATAGCACTAATTAAGTACAAGTTTGCTAATCTTGAAAAGTTACCATTGTAGGGAGTGTTGTATTTTTTGCCTTTAAGTTGACAAGGAAAAGAGGAGGACTAAGGAGCTGATTATATGAGTGTTACCTTCTGAGTTTTCTCTAAAAATTCAGCTTGTGAAACTCTCCTTTCTTCCTTAATATCACGACCTTTCGGAATCACTGTCCAGGTGAGGCCACCAGTGTTGATTTGTATGCTTAATTGGTAGCATTGTTGTTGTTGTTGTTTTTGCGGGCCTCTCACTGTTGTGGCCTCTCCCGTTGCAGAGCACAGGCTCTGGACGCGCAGGCTCAGCGGCCATGGCTCACGGGCCCAGCCTCTCCGCAGCATGTGGGATCTTCCCGGACCGGGGCACGAACCCGTGTCCCCTGCATCGGCAGGCGGACTCTCAACCATTGTGCCACCAGGGAAGCCCTAATTAGTAGCATTTTGAGTTGTGCTTTTCTGCTAAAAAGAATGAACGAGATTTCTAAAATATAGATTTAATTGCAAATGTTTGTCATGTAGCTGTAATCTGTTATTACTGATGTTGGATATAGAATACATATTATGACAATAAAATGAAATACTTTAAAAAGTGATTTGTGAATAGACTTTAATTTAGCTCCTTCAGCATATTTTGAATATTAAGTAAAAAGCATGAATTTGAAATTGATTGATTTGAAATTACTATTCTTTATTACCTTAAAATTATTGGTCAGATTATTTATTAAAAAATATATAGTAATGTTGCTTATGTCTTACGTCTTGAAAACAAAATGGATACTCTTCTTTTACAGCAATTTAATACCATTTCATTTTATATCTAAAATTTTGTTCTTTTCAATGTTTATTGGCATTTAGTTATATCATTTTTTTGAAGCAAGGGTCTCATGGGCCAAGCTTGCTGTTATAATAATTGTTATAATTGGAACTACTGTTTTCTGAGGGTGCCAGATACATATTAAGAGCATTACTGGATTAGCTCATTAATCTTCACCGTAAACTCATGAAATACAGTTACCCAACTGTATAGTACAATTCCAGTAATACAATTTTGCCTATTTTTCACATGAGAAAACTAAAGCAAAGAGAAGTTAAGCAACACATCCAGGATCTCATAGCTAATAAGTGGTGGATTTGGATACAAGCCCAAAAATACAATGCTATAATACACTTCTAGTAAACTGAGATTTGTCACCTAAGCATGTCTTACTGTACTTCCTGACCACTTAGAAAACCGTCCTTTGCTATGATTTCATCTAATTAAATCTTTACTAGGTACATAATTCTGTCATTCTAATAGCAGAGTTTATGGATTCTTGTGATATCTTAAAAGTGATGGGTATTCACCGTCTTTCTATTTTCTCCCTGTAAGCCTTACCCAAACCTCCAGGAACTCCTGTCGTGACTGAGAGCACAGCTACAAGCATCACACTGACATGGGACTCTGGGAACCCTGAGCCTGTCTCTTACTACATCATTCAGCATAAACCTAAAAATTCTGAAGAACCTTACAAAGAAATTGATGGGGTGGCGACCACACGCTACAGTGTCGCTGGACTAAGTCCCTACTCAGATTATGAATTCAGGGTTGTTGCTGTCAATAACATTGGGCGGGGGCCTCCCAGTGAGCCCGTGCTAACACAGACCTCAGAGCAAGCACCGTCCAGTGCCCCCAGGGATGTCCAGGCGCGGATGTTGAGTTCCACCACCATTTTGGTACAGTGGAAGGAACCCGAAGAGCCAAATGGACAGATTCAAGGATACCGAGTTTATTATACAATGGACCCCACTCAGCATGTTAACAACTGGATGAAACACAATGTAGCTGACAGCCAAATCACTACTATTGGCAACTTAGTGCCCCAGAAAACGTATTCTGTCAAAGTCCTGGCTTTTACCTCAATTGGAGATGGTCCTCTTTCAAGTGACATACAAGTCATCACTCAGACAGGAGGTAAGTGTGGTTCTGGATGGGGAGTAGGGTAGAAGGGAGGAGCTGGTACTAAGAAATGGCAAGGACAGAAACAAAGCACAAAATAGTATGTTTTAATTTTTGAGATTTAGAGTTTCTAAGTAAGGAGTTAGGCATATGGAAAGGAGCAGGCATGGACACTGAAAGACTATAAATAATACAGTCCTTTTAGAAGGGGGATGCATTTAGCATACTTTTTTTTTAATTGAAGTATGGTTGCCGTATAATATTACATGGGTTTCAAGTGTATAATATAGTGATTCACAATTTTTAAAGGTTATGCTCCATTTATAGTTATTATAAAATATTGGCTATATTCCCCATGTTGTACAATATACCCTTGTAGCTTATTTTATACCTAATAGTTTGTACCTCTTACTCTCGTACCCCTATGTGTAGCATCCTTTCTTTTTAATTTGTACCCAAATGACTTGAGGAGTTTCTGCAGGAGTTGGATAAATGCATCCCCCATGCGGCATTTTGAGAATAGAAGAACTACATTTCTTTGTGTTAGCAACTCCGATAGAATAGTCCCAAAATTTATCTAATTTGTGAAGGAGTGGACGGTTCAAGATAAATTTAAAAATAAAACGATTTGTCAGGGGACCTTGGATATTTAAATGGCTTATATTTGCCAGGAAGCAACTTGCTTAAAAATGAATATTCCCTTCATGTTCTTTTCTTTTTTTCTTTGTATGGCCTCAGGGATAAAGAAAGACAGTTACCAAGATCTAAGATCAAACTTTGGGGCCTTATTCACCCATTTTCCTGGGTATTAGAGCAGATGCCAAACTATTTTATGAAGAAATACTTGGCCTTTTCCGTAGTTTTATTTTCGTAAGAGGATATCAGACTTCTCTGGTCTTGGGTTCAAAGTGATCAGTTTTGTCCTGGGATGGGAATAAAACATAGCGGCTGTCTTCTTACATTTATTCTTGAATATCTGAGAGCTATTCATTTGACTCCTATTGTCTTGGTACCTCTTAAACTTGCATTAACCTGTGAGTGTTTTGGTGGCGTGCCCTTCGTTTGTTCTGAGAATCCACATAAGAACCGTGTTATTGGAGATGGTATCTATAATCTGTAGTCATAACTCATAGGTAATTCTGGGAATGAGTTAATGAATATTCTCAGGTGTCAGAACTAGATAAACTTACGTTTAACCGCTGACTTGTTTTTATGTTGTGGGCTTCGTGAATCTTGTGGCTGAGGACGTTTACCTATTTGCCGTTGGCTACTAGGAGTCTCAGAGCATGTTTACAGCTTGCCTGGCTTCATTTTCTTTTCATACTGTTATTTGGTTCTTATTGGTTTGTTCATGGATTTATCCCTTTTTCTAATATCAAAAAAGTACAGAGTGTTTTATCATAATTATAGTGAAAATCATCCATATACCTTCCCTATTTGGCATTTTCATTTCTTCTGTATTTATTTGTTATATTAATATGCATAAAAATATTGTAGATTAATTTTTCCATAAGTTTCTCATCGGAAAATGTAGAAATCAGTGAATCTTTTTCTTGACTGAAAGTAGTCAACTGTTAAGAGATTATTTTTTTTATTATACTATTTGAGCAGCTCCATAACCATTAAAGCATATAAGAAAGTATATAGGAAGAGTGTATACCTATACTCCACTTTTAGGTTTTCGGATGTTTCAGCTTTGATATTTTAAAAATCCCTGATCTTGGAGTAACATAACCAGGGTTTGAATCCCAAACTACCATTTTTAACTCCATGTCCTTGGACAAGTTACTTCATCTCTCTGAACTTCAGTTTTCTCATCTAAAATAATAACCACCTTATAGAGTTTAGTGGTAGTGGGTTTTTTTCTAAGGCTGCCATACAAAATACCACTTACTGGGTGGCTTAAACAACAGGAATTTATCACCTTGCAGTTCTAGTGATTAGAAGTTCAAGAACGAAGTGTCAGCAGGATCGGTTCATTCTGAGAGCTGTGAGGGAGATGTGGGGCCTCCCGCCTAGCTTTTGGTGGTTTGCTGGTGGTCTTGGCTGTTCCTTGGCTTGTGGGAGCATCACCCTGATCTCTGCCTTCATGGTCCCATGGCATTCTCCCTAAGCGCTTGTCTCTTGCGTCCAAATTTCCCTTTTTTATAAGATACCAGTCATAATGGATTAGGGTCTAACCTAATGATATCATCTTGACTAATTACATCTGCAACAATCCTATTTCCAAATAAGGTCATTTTCTCAGATTCTTGGTGTTAGGAATTCAACATATGAAATTTTGTGGGATACACTTCAACCGTAACAAGGCTATCGATTAGATAACAGATAGAAATATTTTATAACTTCAATAATATATAATCACCATCATAATAATTGCCAGGTGCTGGAAACTCTGCTAATAGGTGTATTAATTCTTACTGCTCAATTAGGTAGATGTGGAATTATCTCATTTGCCAATGAGTAAATTGAGGATCGATGAAGGTAAAAAGATTCAGGAACTTCCTTTGGGTCATTAAGTGGACACTCTAGATACCTTTAAGCACCGTTATCTTTTAAATTAATAATTTGCTAATGTCTTATTTTTTGGTGCCTACTAGGTTTTAGTGCCCACTAGGTGCTCAATAAATAAATAGAGGCAGCAAACACAGGGTGTCATGTATTCATACCTCTATTCAAGAATTATATATGGGACTTCCCTGGTGGTGCAGTGGTTAAGAATCTGCCTGCCAATGCAGGGGATGCAGGTTCGAGCCCTGGTCCAGGAAGATCCCACATGCTGTGGAGCAACTAAGCCCGTGCATCACAACTCCTGAGCCTGTGCTCTAGAGCCCGTGAGCCACAACTACTGAGCCCGTGTGCCACAACTACTGAAACCTGCATGCCTAGAGCCCGTGCTCCGCAACAAGAGAAGCCACCGCAATGAGAAGCCCGCTCACTGCAACGAAGAGTAGCCCCCACTCGCCACAATTAGAGAAAGACCTCGTGCAGCAAAGAAGGCCCAATGCAGCCAAAAATAAATAAATAAATTTATTTTTTTTAAAAAAGGAGGGCTTCCCTGGTGGCGCAGTGGTTGAGAGTCCGCCTGCCGATGCAGGGGACACGGGTTCATGCCCCGGTCCGGGAAGATCCCACATGCCGTGGAGCGGCTGGGCCCATGGCCGCTGAGCCTGCGCGTCCGGAGCCTGTGCTCCGCGATGGGAGAGGCCACAACAGGGAGAGGCCCGCGTACCGCAAAAAAAAAAAAAAGAATTGTATATGATTTACATCTGAAATACTTGAGGTGGCTATTAGGTTATCCCAGTGCAGAAGTATATTAAACCATTTAGACATTAAAAAAAATTTTTTAAGAAGTAGAAGGAATACCTTTTTTATAGAACGTTATCATACTCAGTCACTAAGTTTGGTTCTTAATTTTCTAACTACAAATTTAAACATACAAATCTGTAGCGTTTCATAATATTATATTCTTATGACAGAAGGATTTAGCTATCTAAGAAACCAAATAGTTACTGAAACTAAATTCAACCAAAACATAAGAATCCTTGAGAATCGTGAGAATCCTTATATTCAGAACATGAAATGACAGTAATGCTTTCAGTCACTTTTTAATGAAAGATACAGAACTGATGTTTAAATAGATCATATTTTGTTTTTCTGTATTACCAGGGGACATAATGTAACATAAATCATAACTCAGTGAAGGTAACATTATGACAGGAGCAATTGAGTTAATGTGATCCAGGGACTCCAGACCTAAAAACAAATCTAGATGAATGGATCACAGATGCATTAAAATAGCTGTTCTCAATCTCTGTTTAACTTTTTTTACATTAAGATATTTCCTAGAACCTTCCATAATAGTTGTAATTTTAATACCCATTGATTGAGAAGATATATAATGACATAATGACTTGTGCCTGCCGAGATCAATAGGCTAAGAAAACCTTCCAAAATGGCACTATGATTTGATCTGTTCTCTAGGCTTAATTAACAAAGGCCATTTGATGTTAGTGGACACCTGCCAAATACAATGATGTTAGTTCTGATATAATTAATCCTGAGCTGCTCCTGACTAGCTGATTCATAGGATCACTGCTAGACAAAGACATAACACCATTATGAAAGATTCTTTTAGTTAGGCTATATAAGATTTAAGTTTATGATTCTTCTCACTACAATTTTATCTTTTCCAAACCTACAAAAATTTACTGATCAATAACATGCATGAATTTCTCAAATAGTTTAATTTCATATACACAGAGATACACTTTTTTGTCTACTTTATCTAAAAGGTATACATTTCATTTTATTATCTTTAATTCCCTGACAGTAATATTCCTATTTTTGTTTAAAATCAGACTGTGCAGAAACAGTATTTAGAAATAAAGTGAGTTTAAGAGGGACATTATTACTTTTGATCTTATCTAAAATTATTGTCACATGTATTGATATAAATGGAGGATTGATGTAAGTTTGTATATTTCTGGTAATATAGAAAGTCAAAATATGATCTATGTTATAGTCAGTAATATATCCCCTTAATTATGAATATTAGTACAGATGAAAATATTAAGTAATCTTTACATGGTTTTAAATATGAAAAGATTTTGGTTAAAATGATTATTTTCTAGAAATACTGGTTAATCTTCCAAGTTTTCCATAGCTTTAACTTCTGGCATTATAGTGACTTGCAAGTAATTCACCTTGGAAATACATGGACCATATGGCCATTGACATGGGAAGTATTTATGTTGTGCTAGAAAAAAGTCTCTGCTATGAAAAAACACATTCGGGAAGGATGTCTCATATAGTTTTCTCTTGTACGTAATTATAATAAGAACATAGGGTAACTGTATTTTACAAAAGAAGTACAAATAAAACTCTGATAAGGAAATGTAATAAATTAACATCTTAAACCTAATGCACTAACATAAATGTTGCTTGTTGTTCCTGCTAATTGGAGGCATTCTAAAGCTGTTAAATCCCAATGTGTGTCTTTTTCCTGAACTTTCTTTAGAAAACATATCTTACCTCTAATTCTTCTATGCATTTAATAGATTCTTGGGGAAAGTACTGATTTATATGTACACACCTTAATAGTATAGGTCTTTGGAAGGAAAATGATTATACACATTTAATAAATAAATATTAATGAGTAGCATCAACTTTAAACATTTTGAAGAAGCAAAATTGTTATAAAGCTATGACATTTTAGAGACATTGTGCTTTAGGTTTCCAGTACTTTATAAACCATTTCATTACTATATATCAACAGGCCTATATAAGCAAACTAGAAAAGACTGATTTCCAATAGCAAAAATTATGAGCCCCATTTGAATTCTTTCTCTAAATAGTTTTAGCAATGAGTAAAGGAGTGCTGGTTGTAAATACAACTGTAATAAAATTTTAACTTTTTCTTATTGATGTTTAATGACAGTTGAGAGTAAGATTTGTGCAGGTGCTTGTGTATTAAGTACTTATTTTGTCAATGATATATCTGCGGCACTTACAAATCAGACTCCTTGTTTGAATTTTGTTTTGTTTTGTTTTACTGCCACTATAATCCTGGCTGTTGCTTTTATTGTTGTTATTATCATTTGTCAATATGCTAGATACATTTTAAAATATGTACCTTATTAGAGCACTAGACATTTTAGTAATAATGTGTTTTTTAGTCTTTTTGGTAACGTTTCATATTTATATTATGGTGAGGTGAAATTGGTTTTTAGCCATTTTATATGTGCTAACTCCTTTCTCTTCAGAGATATTCCCTAAAATTTAGTCAAATATTGATCTCTTCCAATATCATCAGAGTTCAGATGACATGCAGATTTTCTTCTCGCTTCTTACTCATTCTCCATTCCCTGTGAGTTGCCTTCAGATATATGGAGTATACTAGTATTACTGCTCTAATCTTTCCCATTTCTCAATGGGGTTATAATCTTATTTTAGGGAATTGACAGCTCATATTTGTATTTCCTTGTGGACATTAAATAAGCAGTCAAGAAGAAGGGTATAACAACACCACTTCACCAAATATAAGGATGTCTTAAATATAATTTTAAAGAAAAATTTGTGTTCCTACTTTTCTTTCCTCTTTCCACATCTAAATTCTATTGGTTTATGGTCAACATTAACACGTCTTTTTTTAATGTAGATGATTGCACTAAGGTTTCTGGATGGGTTCTTTTTATTCTCCCGTGTGTTTTCCAGAATCTCAGATTTTTCCTTAAAATGTATCTTTGGTTAATTGATGAGGAAAATGCTACAGCACAGAAAAGCTCTTAAATAAAATATATAGAGAAAAACATGAAGTAAGTGAAGATAAAAGAATGTCAGTAAGTTTGAGGTGTCAAGACTGTGAGAGCATTAAATATATATACATACAAATATCTATACCTATCTATCTATCTATCTATAGAGATGGGGAGAGCGAGAGGAAGACAGTAAGGGAGGGAGGGAAGGAGGGAGAAGGGATATGAGAAAACAAATATAAATGTTAATAGAACCTTTGTAGCCACAGTATTTGGTATAAAAATCTAACTGACAGATGATGAAGTATTCCCTGTGTCTCCAAGTGGCACAGACAAAATAAATATGACAGTTTGGAGCCCACTAACGTGTTTTCTAGTAAACATATATTATGATCATTAGGACTATTATGTTTGGGGAATGTATAAATAAATACGTTAATTTCACAGCTTTTTTTCTTTTCCTTTGAAGCCTCAGCTTCATTGTGGTTGTTTCAGTAATGACTAGATGATCCTGAGGAAGCAACATCTTTAGGTGAATCCACAATTCCCAAGAAAGTCTGAGTAGCGTCACCCCTAAGACACGTATGGGCGTAGAGTCTGATATAATAAAAGGATCTTTTAAAGCCCTGGTCCTTATGCTGGATTTTGCCTGTAGACACATTTTGCCTAGTACAGTGTTTTTCAGTTAATTTCAACTAATTCAGTTTATTTCTGATTGTAAAAAATTAAAAGATTTTACCTAGAAGATTCATTATCAACTTCTGCTGAAAAATCAGAAGCTTGGGCAAGACTGGATCCACATTCCACAAGGCAGCCATGTCCTGGCTCTGAGCATCACTGACTCCTTCTGGTGGCCCAGGCACTCCCCCGTTGACCCTGGGCCTGCATGGCCTCTGCACTCATCTAAGTCATCTGCCCGGCACCTCTAGGCATTAGTGTTTCGACCACAAGTTTAAAATCTATTAAATTCCCCTCCAGACCACTTCAAAAGAAGAAGATGTTGAAAGCAGTTGAGGAGAACCCTGTTTGTATTATTCGAAGAGACTCACCATCCAGTCGTGTGGCCACTTCCTACTTACTTTGTCCCAAACTAAAATGGACAGTACACCCTCTGAGGCTTTGATGTAGCTACTTCATTATTTAGAAGGAGAGGGCGCTGAATAGAACCAAACAGAATTAGAGAATTAAAGGAAGTGT
The DNA here is from genome assembly GCF_003676395.1 of Aethalodelphis obliquidens. Classification (NCBI taxonomy): domain Eukaryota; kingdom Metazoa; phylum Chordata; class Mammalia; order Artiodactyla; family Delphinidae; genus Aethalodelphis; species Aethalodelphis obliquidens. The sequence goes on along the minus strand of NW_020837951.1, from coordinate 58,089,387 downwards.
GTGGCACTAAACAAGGATGAAACATTGAGACCTACCAGGAATTTGTTTGAGACAAATTAAAAGCAAAAGAGTAAACAGTTTTAAGTAAGAAAAAGTTAATTGGATTCCCACAATGTTTTCAATCACTGTCACTCAATTTATTATTAGCCTTAGCAGGGAGGAAATACGTAACAAGCAATTATTATCCTGAGAGCAGCCCTTCCAACACTGTCCATGTTTTTAATTCTTGACCGCACTTTATTTGGTTTGGTTTAAGTCAGAAGTTATAACAAGGTGTTCTTCTTTCCCAGATGTGTGGAAGTTGGGGAAAGAAAAAGGGAATAAAACTAGAGAAAAAGCAGTGACTGCATACATATGCATAGGTGTGTGTATTTTTAGGCTGAGAAAACCTTTCGTGATCTGAATATTAGAATCCAATCATAATTTCCCCATCTGTCTGATCATTCTTGGCTTCCATCGCTGCTCCTACCTGTGCTATTGGTATTTTCTTTTTAGAAGTAATGCATTTTCTATTTGTTTTGTTATTTGCCTGATTGTTTTTCTTATTTCCCTCTGTTCTACCTTCTCTTGCTCTTGATCTTTTATCTTCTTTTGTCTCTACCTCTCACCTCTCAGTCTGAATGATTGTGTTAGGTCACCCACTGGGCAGGTACTTAAAAAAAAAAAATAGATACTCAGTTCAGAAAGTACATTCCTGGAGGCATCAAATTAATGAGTATCTCGAGGTCTGTGATACGGAAGGAGAGAAAGGAAAATGAATGAAATTAGAAATGTGAAGCACTGATTATTGGTGGCCTTAAGCATCAGTCCAAACATGAGTGTGTGCACGTGTACACACACACACACACACACACACACACACACACACACACAGTCACAGGTTAACAGACCAGAGTAATGAAATGATGATTAGGGATTGATTCCAGAAACCATTGTAGACCCCTTTAGATTTTAATCTTTTTTTAAACAAAAGGCATTTTTTTCATCATGCTACAGAGAGATGACTATAGAAAGAAAAGAAAGTAATGCATTTTATATCTCCAAAGACCTTCTTTATGGTGAAAATGATGCTTTAGGTATTGTTTAAGAAATTGATGTCATACATCAGCTACAAGTTATATTATTTGTATATGTTTTTGAATGTTCATGCTTATTTGCCAGAAATACTTTAGATGTTCTTTTCCCCTCTGGAGTGAAGTATTATTCTTGTTTTTTACAAATATACACGGAATTCTTATGTGAACTTGTGGGAATATGGACATATGTTCAGCTATGGCACTTTGAAACATGCCGCAATATCCGGGGTCAAAATATTTAATGGCCTCTAAGGCATGGGCACCAACCAATTAGAATAGACATTGGCTGAGAACAATGTAAGTAAGAGTAGCTGTGCTACTGATGCCCTGAAGTGCATTAGCCTTGTGTATAATGGATAGAGGACCTCGTGGGATTAGTTGCTAACTAGGAGGTTGGGGTTAGTAAAATTTATTCTAATTCAACATTTGCGTAAGATGCTTTCAACTGGATTGATGTCCCATTCTTGATTACATATGATATATAGCTTTTCCAAATTGTCTATTGCATGGATTACATGACTAATACGAGAATTATAGATGACCTCTGTTAAGTTCCTATATTTGTGATAATAAGTGTATTCTATACACTTTTCAACTTGTGTAGTAATTTAGCTCCATCTCACTAGGGACAATATTAAATTTATATTGTGTCTAGTGTATTAACTCATATTAAAGTCATTAGAGATTAGAAAGAATTGTTAGTTTTTTAAATTCTCTCTCTCTTTTTTTTTTTTACATCTTTTTAAAACGTGGGTTGGTAAGAAAAAAATACTAATGATTCTGCTTGCCTGTAGGTTTTGTTAATGGAGTAGAGGTGGGATTTTATAAACCTAATTGGGAATAATTTTAAAAGTAAACTGTAGCGTTAGAGAATAAGTTCCCACTCAGTTGTAAAGGAACAGTAGCTTTTATGTATTTAACAATTGGTGTGATTTAGGCAATATTTATCCCAAGTGCTTTATATAAATCATCACATTTATTACTTACAATGATATTATAAAGTAAATATTATTCTTAAAGTTGAATTCAGAGACTGATATATTCTACCTTTGCTAATTCCACATCTTGCATATATATTAAACCACTCAGGGACAAGCACAGTATTTATAACATTGTTCTTGTCCCTTAAAGGAGGAAAACTGGGCTTTATATTGACAGGCTAACTTGGACAATGTAAGGCACCTAGCTCTCCATTAAGCTAATACGTGCAGACACTGAGTGAAAAGTTTAAACAGTTAATGAAAGAACTTCTGAATATTTCTGGTGATGGTGAGCTCACTCCTTTGCCTCCCTGATTTTAGTGCCAGGGCAGCCACTAAACTTCAAGGCAGAACCTGAATCGGAAACAAGTATTTTGCTCTCTTGGACGCCTCCACGTTCAGACACCATCGCCAGCTATGAACTGGTCTACAAAGATGGGGAGCATGGAAAAGAGGTAGGACTGTGCTTTTCGCCTTGTCGTCATTCTCTACACCCAAGCACTGCTCTCATTTTGTGTAATTGCCCAAGTTCTGTTAAAAGGTCAGATATCTACAGAGGACCTTGGTGGAAAAGATTTATTCATCAAAAGAGAAGCTTGACCAAAAAAACAGAAAGCGTATTTGGAGACTTGCTGGGGTTAGGACAAAAGAAACAAAAAACAGCTATGGTCTGTATTGGAAATTTCTTATTTTAGTTCCGGTTTCTAAGTTACTTATGGAAGTATCTGCTTGTAAAAGAATATACTCCTTGAGATTTGGGGATTTCCTTTCTTTGTTTTCTGCATTAAAATGCTTAAGTCACTGTTAACACATGACTAAGTGAGCTCCAAGGCTTTGTTTCGGTAGATGAATTTGTCTAAACTGGTTTCAGAGAAAGATGCCCCATAGCAAATGTTTGTTTGTGTGCCAGTGATTGTTTGATATGAATGTGAAAATACATATATATATATATATATATATAGTTTATGTTACACAAATAACAGACTGTGGAAGGCTAGAAATTGTTAATAGTTACTGAAAAGAGAAATAAAAATCAAAATAACTAACACATACATTAACAGGCACTATAATAATGGTTTCACACATATTAAGTCAATCCTTACAGTAGTGCTTTGAGTCAGCCTCTATTATTAATCTATTTCACATATTATAACAAAATGGAGACACGGAAAAAATTAAATGATTAAATAATTTGCCCAGAGCCTCATACTACTGAATGGTAGAGCTGGAATTTGAATCTAGACAATTTCCAGAATCTATGTTCTTAACCATTAGGATATACCGGCCCTTGGGTATACTTTGAATAGATTATATAAATCAGTATTAAGATACATCTAATATTTTCAGAAAGGGATAGTAATAAATATGTTTCTTTTGTTATCGTAAAACCCATTAAGGGGAACATTAGGACAAAAAAGTTGGTAAAACTCTATGTGAAAACTCAGTCCACCAAGCCATTTTGTTGTACCTCTTAGCATCCTTTATCTTAAAAATATCTTCACAAAGCAAAACAGCCCCTAAGTTCTAAAAAAAGAATACCTTTCTTAAACACTCACATACTAAATGAACTGTTACCAGTTAGCTTGTGGCTCATCATTTTGAATGCTATAATACATTAATATGCTACTGTAAACTTCTATTTTATTACATCTCTTTGAAGTGAGCAGAATCTCCAAAGACCAGGTTCTAAAAGCAATGCTTTTAGATTTCGCTGACAAAGCTGATACAAATTAATCACTCAAAAAGTTCGAGAACTGAAGTGCTGGTATATAACGTAAAGTACTCGTGTTACAGCTGTTGGTGTTTGTAATAAGACATAAATTAGCATTAAATTATTTTAAATACTTAACCATTACCCAACTAAAAAACAAATAAAATAAAAACAGTCAAAGAGAGTGCCAGTCCTTTGGAAACACTATGGATACTTGACTATTGGCATACCTACTCTGCTTTACAATTGTTTATTTAGGAAATTCCTTTTTTTCTTGTTATTTGGTAAATCTGAAATTTCTGAAAATTTTGTATTTGCAAGGCAGAACACCCTAGGGGTGTTTTCTCTAGTTTTATATCTGAATTGCCCTTGACTGACTTCTGTTTGTGTGAACAGCAAATGCTATTCGATAAAAAGCCTTATAAGATTTTTGATGCCATTACTAGACTACATAATGGCATGCATTTTAAGGTTTACTACAGGCTCATGTTCAATCTGAGATTGACTACCCATAGATAGCTATATCTTTGCTAAAATGCAAAGGCAGATTTCAAGCATAAAAATAAGTTACCATATTCAAGTAAAAACACCTTAGTTCAAAAGCCCTTTATGATGTTAACAGTTATAGAAGAGTTTGTGATTTCTTTTTTCTAGCTGTAGGTTCCATATTCACAAAGAAAGGAAGTGTTAAAATTAATTTGAAATCAACCTAGGGTAACAGTATAGTTTCATATACATTATCCATCTTTCTTCAGTAACTGACATCCGATTTTTATTCCCTCAGGCCTTGGCAATTCCAGATCTCTTTCATAACAACCTCACGTGAACTGTATGCCGGTTTCCATTGTTACTTCCGGCCATATTTTCTTTGCCCCTATTTACGTTGCAGACGGTCACGGGAGATGAGCTAGACATCTCTTCAAATGGAATGTTAGGCATAAGCCATTGTCAGGGGCGGGGGTCAGTTTCCATTGTGGGCAGTGTCACCGCAACAGACATGACTTAAATGTTGAATGCATTCGTGGGTGGTGGGCCTCTCACTCCCTCTTATCTGATGCATTTGGAAAACTGTGTCATCGTTAGATAGATCCCTGACTTCCTTTTTAACAGTTGTCTTATTTGTTGTAGAAACTTGCCTTTTAAACTGGTATCTTCATTACGTACTTCCCCTAGTAGAGTCCTTGATACTCACTGTTGATTATGTTTGTGATATTTTGATGACATTATAACCCTGATTACAGAAATCTGATGTTCTGGGCAGTGTGATAAAAATATATGCACTGGGCTTCCCTGGTGGTGCAGTGATTGAGAGTCCACCTGCCAGTGCAGGGGACGCAGGTTCGTGCCCCGGTCCGGAAGGATCCCACATGCCACGGAGCGGCTGGGCCCGTGAGCCATGGCCGCTGGGCCTGCGCGTCCGGAGGCTGTGCTCCTGCAACGGGAGAGGCTGCGGCAGTGGGAGGCCCGCATACCGCAAAAAAAAAAAAAAAAAAAAATATATATATATATATATGCACAAATCTTAACGAAGATGACCAAGGTCCCTTGTTACTTATCCACAGCAACGGATTACCATTGAGCCAGGGACATCTTATAGACTGCAAGGGCTGAGACCAAACAGCTTGTACTACTTCCGTCTGGCTGCACGCTCTCCCCAAGGCCTGGGTGCTTCCACAGCTGAAATATCAGCAAGAACCATGCAGTCAAGTAGGTGTCTCTCTTTGCTTACTTTCTGCCCTTTTCTTCACTAGGAGGCGTTGCCAGCTCTTATCCCCACCAACAACAAACCTGCTAATTAATATTTAATAGTTGGTAGTCTCTATACTAGCAAGCGTGCAATTTGGGGGAGTAGAGCGCCATGACCTTGGTTTTCAGACTGGGTCCAAATGACAGATTCCATTCTCCCACTTCCAAAATTGAAAGACATTCAGGGAAGTTAGGAAACCTACTTGAGAAAAACGGGTAAAGGCGTTGGATCAGGCCCCATTTAATGAATTATAAAGCTGTAAAGCAAAATTCAGATTGAGAAAGCTGCAAAATAATCAGAGGAGGGCTTAGCAAACTAAAGAGACAGCAAAAGACCAAACTTTTATCTTTTTTAAGCACACAGGTTTTAACTTTGCTGATGACCAAGTCTTCATGTCACGTATTTTTTTCCTAGTTTGTTGTTAACTTTTCAAGTAGTTCATGTGGAAATTTGGAACATTCACAGAAAATCTGTATTTGTACAAATTTAGGAACAATGGAATAATCACAAGTATATTTGCAATCCTAAATTGTATTTTGTTTCCTCAGGTTCAAATTCTTTTGGGGACTGTTACTCTGAAGCATAGTTGTGTTTATCACAATGGAGTTCATTGTGTCTAGGCACGATTGTTTTGCATAAAGTATTATATGGCAGGTTGTTTTTGATGGAAAGTTTGGTGGCTTATAATACTATTGTTTGCTCTTTATTCATAAGTTTCTATAATTAGTCTATTAACCATTTACCTTAAATTGAACAGTTTTATGGACTTATTTCCTTAGATTTTTAAAATATTTTACATTTTATATGTGATTTAAAAAATTTTTATGTCATTTTATCTAGTGACATAGATATGTATAAAATGAATACATTGAATTTTATAAAGAGAATGCTCTATTGACCTGATTTTTAGATTTATCAGCAAACATGAAATTTACATTTTTTTAGAAGATGAATTTCCTTTCATATAAGCAAGTCTTCCATCATTTCATTTTCTATAGATACTTGAAATCTTTCAGGGTTTTTGATGATAAAATTCATATTTTTCCTCAACACATGATTATTCATATGAAAAGCATTAGGATTCTGTTGCTTAGTCCCTTACTGATGATAGCTTATTCCCATAAAATTTCCTTTTTTAAAACAGAAGCATGTAAATCAATGCAGTATTGTATGTCTGCTTTGAATTCCAGGCAGGCTAATAAGTAATATTGCAGAAGGTAATTCTTAAAATCAGACAATTAAAAGAAATGTGACACACTTTAATGTTATATTTTGCATGGTTTACAAACTTGACTGTTTTGCATACACACACATATATATTCATACATACATACTTACATATAAAGAGACAGAATGAACTTTTTATAGACACATCAAAAGCTTATCCACTCTTTATTTTATTAAGGTTTCAAGTGGTGCTACAGATACTTTCACAGAATAGGAGGTCTGAAGGTAGGAATGTAGTGACAACCAAATCAGTTTTTTAAAAAGCGTTACAAATGAGTCTTTGCTGTTACACGAACAACTCAATTTATTATGAATGATAATGCATATAAAATAGTTTCATAATTTGAAATATAAGAATCTTTGGTCAGAATCAATAGAAATGATGTTCTTGGGATTTTGCAAACCTTATACCAAATATATAAGGCTGTTTTACGAGGATTTCCTTTTTGTCTGTACAAGGATCTTTTCATTTTGATTGCCTGTAATGAAGAACACAAGACATGTAAATTAAGAAAGACTGATGGGGCTTCCCTGGTGGCGCAGTGGTTGAGAGTCCACCTGCCGACGCAGGGGACACGGGTTTGTGCCCCGGTCCGGGAAGATCCCGCCTGCCGCGGAGCGGCTAGGCCCGTGAGCCATGGCCGCTGAGCCTGCGCGTCCGGAGCCTGTGCTCCGCAACGGGAGAGGCCATAACAGTGAGAGGCCCGCGTACACCAAAAAAAAAAAAAAAGAAAGAAAGAAAGACTGATGATCGTCTAAGTAATCAGATACACCTGACACTACATAATATTAAGGCTCACAAAGTGTAAAGAAATACCCAAACTACATGTTCAAATACAAAAAATTAGAAATGATTTACTCATTCTACCATATATATTGCCTTATATCAAAAAAATATATATATGCAAACATATATCCCAATTCTTTGTTCTTCTTTAGGAATATATATTATTAACTTTAAAAATAATTTATGATAACAGTCACATTGCTCTTTATTGCTTTTTTTTCAAATAATGATATGTTTGATTTATTTGATGGAAAATAATTGCTCAGAAGGTGACTAGTTTATTTTAGAATGGGCAGGAAGAAAGTTTATCTTTTAACTCTTATGTAAATCCTACTTTATATGAATAATTATGTACAAAATGAAAGGAGCTATGTACAAAATGAAAGATAAGTCATATCTTTTCCAGATGGTTCTCAGGATTTTTTTTAAACAGTTCTTTTTAATGGCTGTGTTATTGACATTTTGTAAGGGATAGATGATTTTTATTGATTTTACCAAAATTTGCTGGTGGGATCTAATTCTTCACTAGCAATGGTGTCTCAAGAAGAGTTATAATTTTAAAAAAGCTGGAAGCTGACATAGGGTAAGTACAAGTTACAGTCAGAATCAACCAGCCTGACATTACCCTCGGGTAGGTAAATCCTGGACTATTCATTTTCATCCTTTATTGTTCTGCATGCTCACTGTATATGGGCTATGATCAATGTTAGGTTAACACTTGTCGTTAAAACTGGTCAGAAGACTCCGTTTTTCACATAGTCAGAGGGAACCCTTCTGTGTTTGTTGGGCTTTTATTTATCTCCCTTTTTAAAAAATTGGAATTGGTGGAAGGGCATCCAACAGTTATTGCCACTTTTCACTCTTAAGAACCTTTTCACAAATGAATACTATGTAGGAATTGCCCTCATTTTAGAATGCAGTAGTGAAAGCTTGAAATGGCATCTCTTAAACATCATCAGACTCTCATGTAATAAATCTTGTACTGTTTGCAGCTTTTTTTGAAGCTCGATAGTCTGTATAATAGGGCTGGGGAATACTGAGGGATTGTTTTAGAAGAAGAATTTAAATTGCAGGTAGGTAATTTTATTTTAGGCTCTGTTATCTTAAGGTTTCATTTTCACATATTCCCCCCACCCATTATTTAACAATTATTTTTGGTCATTTATTCATTTTTTGGTTTATTCATATTACTAAGCCAAGGTACATAAATTTATCTTTAAAAATTCACTTTAAGTTTCAAAGCCTTATTTTTGTTTTGTTGCCCTATTGTTCATTTATTTATTTTTGCCTTTTCTTTTGTTTTATCATTTTTTTTTTTTTCCAACCACTCCTGTCCTTTCACTCAAACCCTCCTTTAACTCACTACCAAAATAAGAGCCGTCAGCTCCTCCTCAAGACATTAGTTGCACCAGCCCAAGTTCCACTAGTATTTTGGTAAGTTGGCAACCTCCACCAGTGGAAAAACAGAATGGCATTATTACTGAATACTCCATCAAGTATACCGCAGTGGATGGAGAAGATGACAAACCTCATGAGATTTTGGGAATTCCTTCGGACACTACCAAATACCTTTTGGAACAGCTGGAAAAATGGACTGAGTACCGGATCACTGTAACAGCCCACACAGATGTCGGCCCTGGCCCTGAGAGCTTGTCCGTGTTGATCCGAACCGATGAAGATGGTACGTTGCCTCTGCTACGTCAGTTTGCACCCTTCTGCCACAGTCTTGGTCTGCTGTCTTTTGATAGGCTAACAGTAATGCATTTTTCTCTGCTCATCTTTTTTACCCAGCAACGCTGTAACTTCAGTGGTTTTTGACGGAGACCTATCTTTGCTACAGCCTGGGCATTTTTTTTTTTTTTTTAACTTTTTAAATCTCAACACTGTAATTTGCTTCCTTTTAAAAGAACAGTTTGCTCCTATGACCTTGCAATCCAGGCCCTTCTCTGTACCTCCATCTAAAGTCTTCTGCATATTTCTTGGTTTTTGTAGTCACTTCTTTTACATTTTGAAGTTAACTTTTCAAAAGTGCCTTCTTATCTTCTTGTTGCCTTTTTGTCTTGCACATTTCAGAGACACTGATGCTCGACATTCAGTTTTTGGCATCTGTTGTATGGAATACCTTTGATATGAGAAAAAAAAAAGAAGAAAATCCATATAATCAAGAATCTTTTTTATTCGGCTAAAAAGAAACCTTGAAAACACACACACGCACACACACACACAACAATCAACAACCAGTTTTTGTTATTATTTCAATGCTATACTTCTTTGTGCTTTAATGCTTTGAACCTCAAAGCATCTTCCTTGGCTTTTGTACATTTTTTACATGTTTTTCTATTTCTCTGATACTCTTTTTTTCTTCCATTTTTTTTTTTTTTTTTTTTGGCATCGGTCATGTTTTTTGATCTTTTCTTAAAAGGTAGAGCAGATTGGTTGAGCATTTTCCTTGGTTGAAAATGTTTGTATTCCACAAAGGAAACATAGTGGGTCTGCCTTTTTTTTTTCTTTTTTCTTTTTTTCTTTTTTTTTTTTTGAACCTAAGTAAAGAAAATGCTCTGACTGGGTGGGACAAGTGCCTATAATTTTCTTTTATCCAATGATGTTGTTCCAGTTCCTAGTGGTCCTCCTCGCAAAGTCGAGGTAGAGGCTGTCAACTCAACATCTGTTAAAGTCTCATGGCGCTCACCTGTGCCCAATAAACAGCATGGCCAGATAAGAGGATACCAGGTGCATTATGTGAGGATGGAAAATGGTGAACCCAAGGGCCAGCCCATGCTGAAGGATGTCATGCTGGCTGATGCACAGGTAAGCCTCTGAAATTGCATATGTATATTTTTATAGGATACGTTTATTTTAGTCTGTACCTTAAAATGGACCCCATTTTAATTTTTTTGGCATGTTAAAATTCCTATACAAAATTCTAGCTTTTTAAAAAAACTGAATTACAGTTGATTTACAGTGTTGTGTTAATTTCTACTGTACAGTGAAGTCATTCAGTAATACATATATATACATCCACTTTTTATATTCTTTTCAATTATGGTTTATGACAGGATATTGAATATAGTTCTCTGTGCTATACAGTAGGACCTTGTTGTTTATCCATTCTCTGTATAATGGTTTGCATCTGCTAATCCCAAACTCCCACTCTATCCTTCCCCCACTGCACCTCCCCCTTGGCAACTACAAGTGTGTTCTCTATGTCTGTAGTCTGTTTCGTAGATAAGTTCACAAAATTTTAGCTTTCAAAACACACGATCCATATTTACCTTCTCAATCAGAGTTGACTTCAAGTGAGGAAGTGAATTGAAATGATACATCTGATTAAAAACATGTAACTGTTTTCTTAAAATACAGATGTACAGCTCTACAGCTATATCTGAGTTTGCCTTTCTGACATCAAAAAAATTGGTTGACTTAATTAAATCAAAGGGAAGAATTTCAAACAGCAATTTTGCTGATAAATCTACTTTCTGCTGTGCTAAAAGTATTTGGAACTAAGCTGATCTAATTTCTAAATGTATGATTTCTGCCACTGAAGAATAGACATTCTTATTCAGGGAAAGGTATCCAGAAAGTATTTTATTTAGTATTTCTTTGCCAAATTACATATCTAATGAAAATAATTGTTTCATTTCCCAGAAAATGAAGATAATGACAGTGATAAAAATTAGAGTTTTTCAGGGTATTGATGAGATCCCCTATGCTGAGCCAAATTAAGAAATCTATTAAGAGTAGTTGAGAATGTGAGAAATTCTGCCAACCCTAAGGCAGTGATTTACAACCATGTAGTCACGATTTGGTTTTGTAATATGTTGTTTAAAACAGACATTAATTTTTTTTTCAGTTTTTAAAAATAAATTAGAAGTGATTCAAAGACAGCACCATAATAAATCTACCTATACATATTTTTCTGAAAGGGAGGGGAAGATTTCAGTTAAGAACTGCCCTACTGGAGATTATACATAACCCATGGACTGGCTTACCTATGCTTGTTCCAATAGCGATGATGTATTAGGAATAGGGGAGTGCTTTGCTTATCCAGCAAATTGGTAGCCGGGCATGGAAATGGATGGGATTAGTGAAAATTGGAAGCGAAAATTTGAAGCTATTTCAATTGAAAATTCCTTCCTTTGTATGAAAGTGGGGAAGATTATGAACAAAGTTGAAAACTGCTGTGCCAGATTGCCAGATTTTGCCTTCTTTTCTCTGTGAAGATAACAGGGCTGTAAAGGGCCCTGTTTTTTTACCCCAATGTCTTTACTCCAAAGTCTTAATATAATCAACTCACAAAGGTACTTATGTTTGCTTCAGTTTCGAAACATTCTAACTAAAGGGGTCTGGCTTAGTGACTAATTTATCTTCCTCAAATCCAGTTGTATGGTTTTGGTTTAAAGGCCATTTCTATAAATTTAGTTGGAAATTCATAGTGTCCCTTAAGACTCTGGAAAAGGACCACTGACTTGCTTTTTTGTAAATATTTATTTTGCACTGCCCATAAAATAGAAAGTTCTTATAGTATAAAATTAATAAGGCCCTAACTGCTTACGTTTTATTTGGTACATTTGCAATTATGAGAAATAAAATGATACGACCGTCATGCTTTGATGTCCTTCTTCAGTTCATAGATAATCTTACATTATAGAACTGTAGTTCTGTTGCTGTTGTCATTGGGAATATCGTAGTTAGTGAAATTATATGATACAAAATGGCTTAAATATCAACTCAATCTTTTTTTTTTCTCCTCTTCTACTTTGGCTTTTCTTTATTATTTTGCTGACTTTCTTTGTGGTGTTGTTTTGGTTTTTGGTTTGTTTGGTTTTTGCTCATTTCATGTTCTCTTTATTCATTGAATTTTTTTTTACATCTTACAGGACTTCACTGAGACTGTACATTTTCAATATTAATGAAAGATGTTAACCTAAATAGTGACTTGAATTGTGTAACCTAGATAGAAATCAGAATAAATGTCACAATGTAGTGTGCATCAGCTTTTTGCTATGCCTTATTAATTCATTCCAATGAACCATGCATTAAAAAAAATTAGCCAGTTTTAATGATAACAACATAGAACATATTTACTTTTAACTTCTCAATTAGGAATGAAGGTGGCAGCATAACACACATATACTCTTTGGAATTATATTGTATACACCTCTTCATTTGCTTATTTCTTCTATTTTTTTAATCTAAGGAGGGCACCATTGCCTTTATCAGGCTACAAATGTCTCTTCATTTCTTTTTATTTTGTTTCCCTCCTCCCCAACCTTCTTAATCTCAATCAGTGGGAATTTGATGATACTACTGAACATGTGAGTAATTTTTGGCTGCTTTTTCAAAACAGATTATAAATGGTTGTTGTTTCTTATACCCATCTTTCATTTATTTGTACTGTGTCATCACAATTTGCTTGGATGCATGAACTAACAAATTATTTTTTAAAGTACTTCCACTATGTGGTATACTTTTCATTTTGGTTTTTGTTTTGTGAAATTGCTGTGATGCTATTGATTGCATAAGAAATATCATTAGTTTGTGTTGTTTTGGTGGCTGCTACTAACTCTGCCTTGTGACACAGTTAGAGGAGGCATGCTTTAAGTGGAGGTATCACAGACGAGAGATGTTAAATAAGTTTGTTCTGGGCTGCTCATAAATCCTGCTCCAGAGTTACATATTCAGTGCATAACATGACCTAGATATGGCACTAATTAACTCTATCTAGAAATGGCAATTCTCTGTTGTACCCATACAAATTTGAGTGAAATTGCATGAGTCATGCCTAGAGGCAGAAAGTATCTTACTTAGTGAAGAATTTTCTTTTTTAATATTTTAGTGAATGGACTGTGTTTTTTATTGAGAGTTTACTATGTGTAAGGTACTGTGGAGGACACAAGACGTGACACCTGCCTTCTAAGTGCTTACAGTCCAGGTGCCTAGGAAGGTTATAAAGTTCAAGAAAAGTTCCATAAAATACAACAAAAGCGATGACCTCAAGCAATGTATCATTAATTAATATTTGAATGGCAATATCAGTAAGAGCTGTGAGTTCAGAGACAGTGGACCAGGCTGGTAGAAGTCCTGAAACTTATTTGAGAACTTAACTGATGAGTAGGGATTGAAGAAGTAAAAGTGTCTGTCTGGGTATGTTGGTGAGTTGGAGGTAGGAATGTACTTTTAAAGGTCAGCACAGCAGAAGCAGTCAGTCAAGAGTGTGATAATAGGTGACAGTGAGCTTGGCAATTTGACAGGACTGAAGGATTCAAGTTAGTAAGTTAACTAAATACTACTAAGAGATTAAATTTTAATATAATGTTAGAAAAACCTAAAGTGTCAAGCTAAAGAGCTGGTCTTTAACTCTTCAGTCCTGGAGAGGTATAAAAAATTATTAAAAGGAGCAAAAAGATAATGGCTGGTGGGAGGTATTCATTTGTTTAGTAAATTTTTTTTTTGCCGAAACACAGGGCTCTTGTAGGGATCCTTGGTAAATATGATGGTCAAGCTATCACTCCTCATGAAATTGACAGTGTAGCAGTGTTTTATAAACTTCTTTGACAATGACCCATAGTAAGAAACGCATTATATGCCGTGACCAATGCATGCATATGTTTAAAATAAAGGTTTTACAAAACAATACCTTACCTTTAAATATATGCAAAATTTAATATTCAAGTATATTTCATTTGTTTAAAAAGCACTGGTCTTGAATGGCTAAATTGATTTCATGACCTACTAAGTGGGTCATTACCTGAAGCTTAAAAATCAATAATTTAATGGATAGATTAGAGGGGAAAAAAAATACAGTAGACAGGGAAACAGAGTTCTTTTCCTAAGTCGTGAAGTAATAAAAAATTTTTAAAAAGTTGAGCATCAGAAATGAAAAAGGGACAGTTATGATCAATGTCTTAAAGGAAGAATGGACAAAAACATACTAACTAGCTAAGAGTTTGAAGAAGAAATAGGGACCAAAGATGACTCATAAGTTTTGAAGATGCTCCACCATTTATTAAAATATGGAAGTAAGAAGGGGAGTCTGCTTCCGGGAATGACGTTTAAGCTTTAGTTAAGTTGAAGTGGAGGTAACACTTGATAGTCAAGGGAAAACGTCCAGCAAATATTTACAATGTATTGGGCTGGCCAAAAAGTTCACTCGGGTTTTTCTGTAAAATCTTAACGGAAAAACCTGAACAGACATTTTGGCCAACTCAGTACATGCTCTTGGAGCCCTGGGGGAAAGTCAGGGCTAGAGATGAATTTAGGATATAGGCAGAAAAAATTCTTTAAGTTTTAGAGATGGATCCAGTTCTTTTTTTTTAGGACTAGAGAGAAATGCAGCAGATGAGTGACTGCGACAGAACATCTGGGAATGCCAGCTTTTCACAAGCAGGGCCAGGAAGAAGTCAAGAAGGGGCAGATGGGCTAGGAGAACAAAAACAGAGTGAGGAGCTGTGGCCCTGATATCAGTCACACTACCCCAGACAGGGGGTGTGGAAACCACTGAGTAAACAAGTACGCCCACAGCTTAAAGAAAATGTAAACCAAGAGGTGATGTGATCCAGGCAGAGAGAGGTGTGTCCAGCTGAGATTAGACCATGACAGAGGGCGCGAACCTTTTGAGTGGCACTACTTACATTATCCTATCACAACCTGTATGAGAGGAAGGACGTGTGTGGTTAACCCCAATTTTATGAATGAGAAATTTCTAGAAGGCTCAGGGTACATAAATTGCTTGCCGCACGATTTGGTGATAGAACCAGGCCTCGCTTCTTTTTCCTCCTAGCCTGGCCTGCTTTCATCAGTAATTCTGTGATATCAGGGGGACCTTGGAAACAATAATGTTGGCATTCACCCATCATAATTTTGGGAATCGCCAGTGTACCATCATTTTAAATGCCGCTCTCCAGTGGTTCACTTGGTTTTTATATTCTCTGTAATGTTAGTGAAACCACTCCTGAAAATAAAATCTCTCTCCCAGATTTAGTCTATTCATCTGACAGCGTAGTATTTCCAGTGGCTCTTCAGGATAGTATCTGATATTGTTGAATTTCCACACTGGTGATATTCCTACACGTTCGAGAAAAGCATATTGTCGAAAGCTGTCATTCCTGGGATCAGAGTCAACCAGTGAGTTCTATGGTGCCCATTACAGCCTTGCACAGAAAAATCCTACTGTTTTTCACACAATCTAATCCATTCACTAAACTCTCACTTGCGTTGTCTTTAGATGCTAAAGACAATGACGTTCTATATTTTCTTAAATTTATCTGTATTCAATTTGAAAACATAGCTGTGCTAAAAATCTGAAAGTTTTTTTTTTTTTTTTTTTTTTTTTTTTTTTTTTTTTTTTGCTGCGCGTGTATGTAGCAGCAAGGAAAATATCAGAACAAATTGATAGCCAGCGCTCTATCTAAAGAGTCGTGTAACTTCCAATGTAGAAGAACAGTTCTGTGATTATCTTCTCTTATAGCCACCACAGCTTTGGGTCCTTACTAAGAGAAAACTAAGAGTTTTGATAAATAGTTTGTGATATTCAACATTTTCTACATTGTCGGAATTAACTGAACACCTATTCGCGATGTAGTAGAACAAGTCCTGTTAATGTGGTTTTATGGCCGGGCCTCCAAATCATTAGAAAATTCTCCTTAGTTTATAATGATTTTAGTCCATAGCCTGTAGAAGTAACCAATAATATACTATTTGAGTCCTAAGAAACTTCTCTGGCTCTCTGGCTATCGAGGGCCAACAGGTCAGCCATTTGGTAAAATATTTACATGGTGATGATACATACTGTTGGGCATCAGCCCCGTCAGCAGTCTGAGGGCCAGGCTACAGTGCAGGCACATGGAGAGCAGCTGGCATATCACAGCAGCTAGAGTATGGCTTGCTCACTACAAGCCACACGTTGTTTTAAGTGTTTACCCAGTATAGCTCATTTCATCTTTTAGTAGCCCTAGGTGGTCCTAACATTCCAACTTTCACATGGGAAACTGAGGCACCGACGGGTTAAACTCACTTGCCCTGAATCACCAAACTAGTAAATAAGGAAAGCCGTGTTTCAATTCAAGAATTCAGGAGGTCTGACTCCAGGTTTTGCGGTTTTGACTACTGCCCCTTAGAGCTGCCTCTTAGGATGGCTGAAGACCCCACTTCAGTGTCGGCATGAAGACAGGTCATCCATAGCGTGAGCTCTAGGCATGAAACTTCCGGTGCTTGGCATGGCTGCAGGGAATGTTTACGCATGCGCAGAAGGAAGGTGGCTGCCTGGATTGCTCCCCCAGGGCGTTTGCAGTGTACGTTCTGAATCAATGTTACTCTCTTGTGTCATTTCAGGACATGATTATTTCTGGGCTACAGCCTGAAACTTCCTACTCCCTGACTGTCACAGCCTACACCACCAAAGGAGATGGAGCTCGCAGCAAACCCAAGCTGGTGTCCACCACTGGGGCAGGTAACTGTATCTGTGCATATGTGTATCTTGAATACGTTCCCGGCAACAATAAGGGTAATTTTCCAAATGGTACAGGTGGTTTTGGTCAGAGGGAAAAATGTACAATGGTCAACTTTAGTGATTTTTGATACATAGTTCAGAGGGTAAAAATAACTGAATAACCATGCTTTACCCAGATTATTCAAGCACTCATTCAGCAAATATTATTTGAGCACCTACCATGTATCGGGCACTGTTTCCAGTACTTTGATAGAACAATCAACAAAACAAAAAGACTGACCTCCTGAAATTTATTTTCTGACTAACATAATTAACTAGTGAATAAATGAGTTTTATAATAATAAAATGCCAGGAAGTGATAAATTATCAAAATAAAGGTGTGTGGGCATTAAGGATGGGGCAGTCCCTAAGGACTGTTTTAGAAAGAGTGATGGGAGATCTCTTAGGGGCAGGATATTTGAGCTGAGACTTGAAATACATGAAGGAGCAAGTCCCACGAGGGTCTGGAAGGCAGAGCATCTAGGGAGGGAAATCACGTGACAGCTTCACCCCCTCGCCCCAGCAGCAAACCTTGTTAGAAGAGCTGCCGTCTTGAACTGGGTTGATGACTTAAAGGTGTTTTTTTTTGTCATTTTCTCCTCCTCACCCCTTGCTGTGGGGATTCTAAAGAGGACAAATTGCACCAAAGATGGGAAACAGAAAAGAGAATGAAGAAAAGCAAAAAGACTAATACCAGATTGCTCCTTTCTGAAGAAAAAAGCTTCTTAATGCTATTTAGTCTCACTTTGGTTGGCCACATTAGGAAAAGAGCGTGTTGGAAGACCTGACATTGTAAAACCAATAAATTAAGAGATAATTACAGAAGGAATCTTCTTCAGTCCCTTTATGTAGAAATCTCCTGTGGAACATTTAAGCTATGATTTGATTTATTCCTCCTGAATCACTTCTTGCACAACTTTTTAGGAACACACCTCGATGTAAAGGCATAAAGCAAGGAACAGCTGTGAGGTTGAGGACCCTCCTGGGTGCTGTGCTCACGGCCAAATTTGTCTAAATGTCATAAGATTTGCCTCGCTTATATCCCGCCACCTGGAATTGCCTCAAGCAGCAGGATTACAGATGGCAAAACTCCTTCAAGGCAAAATCTTCTGGGCCTTTTATTTTAAAATACCATTGTATCAAGTTTATTCAGTACCCTGCATAGGAGATACGGTGCATGTTCAGTGGGGACATGCTGACTGTCTAGCTATGGAATCAGCCTCTATTGGAATGTAGACAACCGAGGGTAAACCCCTGAAATTGAACCCCAAAATGAAGAAAATACATTTCCTTCACCCATATTTATAACTGTCTTAATAAGCCTGAAATGTCTTACATGAAGCATCAAACTCCTGTTGCCCATAAGATGGGGAGGTCCTATAATGAGGACAAAAAAGTAGAGGTTTTATCGCGAAGGGATGCGAATCCTAGAACAAGGAATGATATTGCCTATTTTAATGTCACTAAGATTAGCTCATCACTTTTTAGTCACCATACAGAACATTATTTAGAATTGTGGATCTTATATACAGAATTATTTTGCAATACACAATTTTGCACTCAGAATTTCAGATCTTTCTTAATCAATGGACACTTGGGTATTGAGGAAATGCTTATAATTTAGATGTCTGCACATTTATTTTCTTGAGACCTCCCTACTGATCCTGGGTGGGAGATAGGAGAATCCAGATGTATAATCCTTCTAAGGATTCTAGTTTTCTTTGCTGCCAACCTATAGTAAAAAAACATTCTAAAGTCATTATTGAACAGATTAATTTGCTTTGTTTTATATAGTATTACGAAAATCCCTTGTATTTATATAACTATGAAGAATTACTGAGTTTATCTCACAGATGTGAGCTCCTAATAACCCCAATTATAAGGGCATTTAGTTATAGCTTCCATGGAGAATTCAGGAATTCTCGTGAAATTTTATTTTAATAGTAAAATTCCTGGTTTTAGGATATGTTTCTGCATAATACATTGTTTCTAGAATCTGTGAACAATCATATCTTTGAAATAAAAACACAGGCCATAACTTAAGCAATCCATGTAGGATTCATGTAACCTGAGGGATGCTTTTGAATAAAATGTTGGCTTTTATGTTTCAATGATTATGACATTTTTGTAGTTCTTTGTTAATACTCCCATTGCTCTGTATCATGATAATTGGTCTACTGCCTGAAATCTTGTGGTTTTAGGCATATTCTTTGGTTTGAAATTTTCTCTATATTTTTACATGAATTTCACTACTGTACTGAGGAGCTATGTTTAAGGATGAGAGAAAAGATGACAATGACATAGAGAATTTGGAAGTAATAGGCTTAGGTTCAGTCATTTATGATTGTTGCTACTTAGGTGCTAAGTTAAATTGAAGCTAAGTTTAGAGCCATTGGGACTGAGTGCCTTGGTTGATCTCCAATGATTGCTCTTACTAAGAAGAAGTAAAGGGCAGCACATGTGTACCATTTCTGAAGTCATGAGAGATTTTTAAGAGGAAGAATACAGTAAGGAGATAAATAATCAAAAGGGAGAAGAGATTATATGTCATGACATAAGTTAGAGTTAGCTTATTTACTGTGCAGCTGGGCCTTCTTCTTCCAATAAGTTCACTAACACACTGCTAAAAATGACCTCCAACTCCCAGAGTAAGTATTTAAGACTCTTTCCTTTTGCCAATCCTCCAGCTCCTAGGCTGGAGTAAGCAGTCCCACTGACCCTGCCACTGCATGGCCTTTAAAAGTGGTCCACACAATATCCCTAAGGCATTAGAACCTTGGACCCAACTCCACATGCAGCACCATCTACTGGTCCTCTTCATTTCTCCACCTGGAGTATGCACTGATCAGAGGACAAGGACCCTGCATTATCCATCTTTTATTTTCCCACCCAAATGCCTACATGCCATTATATAAGTCCTTACATTAAAGTGAGTAGTTGGTAAATGTTTCATACATAGAATTTCTGGAAGCCAGAGATGGAGTGAGTTTCATTGCCAATACGTGCAGTTTTGGAAAATTCTTTTTAACCATTCATGCAGTGTTGTAGAACTCTCCTCATTCCTTTTCCCTTTTTTCTACTTGTTACTCCCTGGATGAAATACCACAACTGTCCATAAAACCCTTACCCTAGCTTATTTAAACTGCATCTACTATTCACACATTTGGGGAGATTTTAGGTGTTCCCTTCATGTGGCTAACCTCTCCTGAGGCAATGCTGGGAGTTCTTCCTCTAGCTGCCTCACCTTTCATTTCTTTCTTGACTCCTTCACTAGTGCATCTTGTTGCTTCCAGGCCGATTGTCTCATAGTTTTCAGGCTCAGTGAAACTTCTGCCAGGGAAAGGAGTGGCTGTCTTGGCAGTGGAGAGCAGACTGAGGTGCTTCTGGCACAGCAGTGGGAACCAGTAGATCAGAACTGACGCTCTTACTTCTAGAGCATTGCTTTGATTTCATGGTACCAAGCCCACAGTGTTTATATCCCAGAACAAGAAAGGGCATGCCAGCATCAAAAACAAAAGGCATTAGTGCAACCTAGGCTTTGACTATCACAGAAGAATAGATGTACATTTTCATAAGACCATGAGATCTTTTTTTCTTATAATTTACGAGTTTGTTAAATTTCTCCAAATCTGTACCGTAGCAATATTATGAAGTGAAACACCAGATAATAAAAGCATACTCATATATGGCTGACAAATATTATTACAATCCAACCTATATTTGTGGTTGCAGGAAATTTTAAATTGTTTTATTTATCCTCCCTTTACATGCATCTTATAGAAACAAGGTGCACAGTGTATTTACTATGATGCAGTTCTTCATAACCAGAATTTTGAAAACTTTCGATAAATATTTTTAATAAAATATATTGTCCCTGGAAAATGTGGAGACCTAATTGTTATGTTTTTCCCCAAAAGTTTCAACCAGGTTTTGTCTATTGAAGGATGTATTTTCTGCTGAAAGGCCCATTTTTTTCTCAGCAGAGTCTCAAATGTTTAATTCTTGACGTCATTGATATTTTAATGGGCAAATCATGTAAATACTATACACACATAGAGAGAAATTGAGGATACTTGCCAATATCTATTTTAAAGTGATTTTAAATGAAAATAATTTTAAATATATTTAAAATAAAAATAAATGGAATAATTCAAGCACTCACCAACTTATGAACGGGTTTGTTCTGAGAGTTTCGTAGTTGGTTAGTAAGATATCGGATACACCTTTCCATGAGAATCAGTGAGTCTTCAGTTTTTGGTTTGGATTGGTTTGGTTTCTGGGTCAACCTTCAACACGTGTACATAATTGCCATTAAAAACTTCAGGAACTATTTTCCCACACATGATGAACCCACTTACTATGAACGTATCCAACACGTGAAACAAAACGACTATATTACTTCATTGGTTAAGGATAGAAATATCACAAAGAATTTGCTCTTGGACAAAGCACACCACTTCTGGGGTCTGAAATATATAGTGAGCAGGTTAACCGAGTAAGTTTTGAAGTTAATATTCTGTATATGATCTCAACACCTTTCTAGTTTGTTTTTGTTTTTAACTTATATCTGCATACCTATGATACTATTTTTCATTGCCTGTGTATTTTTCATTGCCATTAGTGTAAGCTTTCCTCCCTTTTGACCATATTTTCTCCCCTTTCTATTAACTTATTTTTAGTTCTGGTAATACTCTTTTCCCCTCCCTCATCTTTGGACTATTTCCAAAGAAACTCCTGGCTCTGTGTTTTTTACCACTGTCCTTGTCTGTGGATTCCAGGAATAATTATTGTGTGTTAAAAAAAAAAAAAAATACGGTTGTAATAATACATTGAGTATATTAGACCTATTCACATATCTAACTTATTTAGCTTGAAAAGAAATTATGTACTTAGCCCCTGACCACAAAAACCTTAATATTCTGATTATTAATAATTATTATTATTAATGAAATGTAAAATACTGTTCTAAGGCTTTTACATGCATTTCCGCATTTAATATTCATAACAACAATATGGTGTAGGTCTTAATATAATTCCTATTTTACTAGATGCAAAACTTGATGAGAATGACTGGTGTGGATGGTATAAACAAAAAATGCAAATTAGATCCACAGTAAGTCAGAGCAACATTATTTTACATTACCTTTTTTTTTAAACTTATAATCAACATACTAGTTAAGTTGTTTGGGCCATGGATTCAGACAGACCTATGTTTGTCTCGTAGCATCCTCACTTAGTACGCATCTAACTTTGCACAGTTTTCTCTCTGTTTCATTTTTTTATTATACAAAGTGAAGATAATAACTAAGCAGGGCACATAGGAGTGAAGGATGTAAATCAAGTGAGATACTACATGGAACGTTCTTAGTACAGTGTCTGGTACATTGCATGGACCCAGTAATTAAATATATTTTAATTATTATTCTTATCAGCTGTACCTAACTGGCTAATCCTTACTGAGCTTCATTTCTCTGCGGCATGAACCCTCTATGTGTTAAGATTCGAAATGTGAAGATGTTTAAAAAAATCTCCTTAAATTATCATTTCAATAATAATTCCTATTTTCTGTCCATTATCAAATTCTAATATCTCACCCTACCTTAAAAGAGTATGAGAAGGAGCATGTTTCCACAAAGGCATATAGACCGAGCCTTGGCTTTGTTTATAAGTAAAGGCGTGGGAATGCCCATGGAGTGGCATTCCCGTTCATCAGTGATTGAAATGCAAACACCCACGAAGGGTGGTCTCACCACTCCCTCCTGTGTGCTCCAGTTCCAGGGAAACCCCGGCTTGTGATTAACCACACTCAGATGAATACCGCTCTCGTTCAGTGGCACCCCCCCGTGGACACATTTGGACCCCTCCAGGGCTACCGTCTGAAATTTGGCCGGAAGGATTTGGAGCCGCTCACTACTCTGGAGTTCTCTGAAAAAGAAGATCACTTCACAGCGACAGACATCCACAAAGGAGCATCGTACATCTTCAGGCTCTCAGCCAGAAACAAAGTGGGCTTTGGGGAGGAGATGGTGAAGGAGATTTCTGTTCCAGAAGAAGTCCCAACTGGATTCCCTCAAAACCTCCACTCAGATGGCAGCACGTCAACCTCTGTCCAGATATCTTGGCAGCCACCTGTCCTGGCAGAGAGAAATGGCATCATCACCAAGTATACCCTTCTTTATAGGGATATCAATATCCCTCTTCTTCCAATGGAGCAGCTTATTGTTCCAGCTGACACCACTCTGACACTCAGTGGCTTAAAACCAGATACCACATATGATGTAAAAGTACGTGCTCACACGAGCAAAGGCCCCGGGCCATATAGTCCCAGTGTCCAGTTCAGGACACTGCCTGTGGATCAAGGTAGGATTTGTCTGCTTACGGCCTTTCTCCCTTAAAGGAATGTCGGTCTTTGGAAATCAGTATTTTGAAGCTATAAATAACTGATCGGCCCATTCATATTAATAGGTTCAGCAAAAGCAAAAAGGTAAAGTATGTGAAACTTAATATGTTTTGGATGCCTTAGATTTCAGTTAGAGAATGCCAAGCAAGTCTGGCTGACAGCACCCCAATGTTCTCAGGTAAGGAAAACACAGTATAGTTGACTGAATGGGAGAGAAAGGAGAGATCTTTATGAGAATGAGGTATTAAAATGAATGCTCTTAACAGGTAGGCAAATCACACTTCTCTGTCTGATCAAAGTAGATGGCATCTAGCTTAAGCCCTCCTGTCCATGGAAAAGGACGAGTCATACGTTTTTAGGAGTAGTTTAAATACACTGTTTTTCCTTTTCCAGCAGTGTTTGCAAAAAATTTTCATGTCAAAGCAGTAATGAAGACTTCAGTGCTACTGTCTTGGGAGATTCCAGAGAATTATAATTCTGCCATGCCTTTCAAAGTAAGTTGTTTTCTAACGTGTAAGAAGATATCACTGGTAAAAGTGGAGGGGGCAGGTCACTTGGGTAAGTTACTTACAAAGCATACAGACTGCTTTGAGTCAGCCACACATACTTGTTATTCTCTCTGTGGCTTTCACATAACAGACTGAGTCTGGCTCTTTGGCAGTGTGACCTTTCCCCTCTCAAGAGAAGGCAGGAGCTCAAACCCAGGGCTGGCATTCTTTGTGGGTCACCTAGCACTTCCAAGTTGAACTTTTTACATCTAAGCTAATGCTTTTGTTTTTTCATCAGGAAATGAAATTTACATGGTTTCTACCTGTTTGTAATGCAGTATCCTGGGATTTAAGTAATTTGTTAATTGGCCTGAATTCTTTGAATATTTTAAACTTTAGTTTCCCATTGAGAGATATTGGCAAATGTTAGCAAGAAGTACAAGTCTGTGAAAGAAAGAATAAAGAAACATTTTTGAAAGTAAAAATATATTTGGGAACAAGAATGGAAGTGTTTGGGAAAAAGTGGTGTGGATGATGCATTGAAACCTAGAACATTTCACAGACAACTGACGGGCCACATACTGTTAAGATATTGTACATTTCTTTGTGTATTTTTGATAGACTTAGAAACATTGTATCATTACACAATAAGAAACAAAAGAAAATTGATGCCATCTCTAGAATTTATTAGCACTTTCGGGCTTAGGAAATTCCCCAAATTAGAAATGACCCATATGTATTTTCCATAAGCAAGTACCATATTAGTTAGAAAATATTCATTGCCTGACTGATAACCAAATCTCTTTGATTGGTCGTATCTCTCTAGATTCTTTACGACGATGGGAAAATGGTAGAAGAAGTGGATGGCCGAGCTACCCAGAAGTTAATTGTCAACCTGAAGCCTGAGAAGTCATATTCATTTGTGCTGACAAATCGTGGCAACAGTGCTGGGGGCCTGCAGCACAGGGTAACCGCAAAGACTGCACCAGATGTTCTACGTACCAAGCCTGCCTTCATTGGGAAGACCAACTTGGATGGCATGATTACCGTGCAACTGCCCGAAGTACCTGCAAATGAGAATATAAAGTAAGTTGATCGAAGGTTAGGGCTGAAGGATAGAAATGCATGTAAGCAAGAAAAAAAAAGGTTAAATCTCGGGAATATGTGGTTATAAAAGACTATATTGCTGTATGTAGAGTCAGAGTCTTCTGCACAGGCTCATAGTTTTGTTATTCAAGTTCTGTTGCATTGTGTTCTAGAGTTCATTGTGACACAGATTCTCATCGCTTTAACATTAATGAGAGTGTTTCTTTACGTTCCAGAAATGGTATAATTTAGGAGAGATAGACAAATAGAACATGAACCTTACCATAAAGAAGTTTACGTCGTGGTGTATAGAATAATGTGAATAGTCGAATAACTGCTATTTGGCGAGTGTTACTCTAATGGTGAGGAATTCTTAGAAAATACTACAATGCTAAAAGAAACTTTAGGAAATTGGATACAAAAAAAAAAAACAGTACAAGACACTGCTGTTTTACATGTGTGCTGAAAGATGGGAGAAATTTCAACAAGTTAAAGTTCAGAATGACATTAGAAGAAACATGAAAGCTAGAAAATGTAATTTTTTTCTGGTTTGGATGGAGCACAGTGTAGAGGCCAATGGGCCTGAAGTGGAAATTAAATCCAGTCCATTAAGTAGTTTGTTGGTTGTATATAGCTAGTTGATGGTAGCCAGTAGAAGAAAAAAAGTGTTTTCGCCAAAGTATATTAAGTATGAGTACTGTGGTAGACCCTGGAGAACAAAAAAAGAGGATGTGGTCCCTGTCTTCGAAGAGTTTACCACAGAGTGAGGAATACAGAGAAACAGACAGATGCAATATGTGCTAGCGATAGAATCATACTCTTATCTTAAGAGTAGCTAATCCAGAATGAAATGGATCAAGAAAGTTTCTGAATTTAATCTTGAAGGACCGATGACAGGCATACAAAAAAATCAGAGGAAGGAAATCGTACGCAAAGGCTCATTAGTAAAGGAAGCAAGTGATTCTGTAAGGCATGTGCTCAGAGAGCCAGGGCAATAGTAGTGAGAGGCAGGTATACAAGAGGGAAGTTGTGCTCAGAAGTTGGAACTGTATCCTATAGATAGTGACAGTCCATTAAAGGACTTTATGCAGGAGAGTGGCATGATATCATCTGTGTAATACCTAAGTTTCCTTCTTTGCCATTTTAGGAAATATTTATTGTGTGTCTGCTGCATGTTAGGAACTGTGCTCCCGGCTTGGGATAAGACTAAACCCTTTGTCATTTCTTCTATCCCACATGATCAAGTTTGGATGAAACTTGCTATGAAAGGTTTGAAGGTCAAGCAGAGGCATTTCTACACAGTTCATGGATGGTTGGAGCCTTTACATTTAGTAGCAATCTGGTGACATAATGTAGGAAAGTTCTTAGGGAAGATGGCTCCTGAAGGCATGTCGGAAGGATTGGAGCACCACAGAGAAAAGTTTTGGGCAGTCATTGTGCAGTTAGTTGACTCTAGGCAAGTAACAAGATTCTGAAGTGAGATGGTGATGGTGGAAATGGGATGCAGAGGCAGACAGAGAAGTAGGAATTGGCAGCTGTGTTAATGGAGGGAACGAGGCAGAGGAAAATGTCATAGATGACTCTGAGGTCTGAGATTGGATGACAAAATAAATGATGCTGCCATTCATCCTGAAGGATGAAAGATCAGGAGGAAATTAATGAGTTTAATTTTGTGTACATTTTACATGAGGTGTCAGTGAAATCAGTCTCCATTTATATGAGTCTCCATTTTTGTCCACTCTTCTGTTTCTATCATTTAGAAAACTAAAAAGAAGAATGGAACATTAGTGTGATTTTGATTCCAACAAAATTTAGTATGAAAGGGAGATTTTATTTTGCTATTGTTTAAATATTCTATGGATATTGTTTGATCTCCCACCATAGTTCCAGACAATGTTGCAGGAATTCAGTGGAGAGAATGCTGACTTTCTCATGGCTCTTACATAGTATAGGTAATTGGGGAATTTGGACAAGTAGAGAGTCAGGTGGAGTGGAGTCCTGTGATACCAAAAGTTAGTTGGATAGGGGAGGCCACAGGAGGAGCTCCCAACCCCCGTTGAGTAGTTCAGGGAAGAGGCCCTGAAAAAAGCAACATCTAAGCTGAGGCTTAAAGAATCACAATAAGCTGGTCCATGGGAGTGGGGGTGGGGAGACACTGTTTCAGGCAGAGGACAGCACATGTGATATTGCCCAAGCAAGACAAAGACTAGCACTTGTTATTGGTCCACGTCTTACCCATCCATTACGACTTTTCAGCTGGCATCCAACAAGCGTGTATTCTAGACATACTGTATTGCCAGCACTAGGTCTGGAAATAGAAAGATGATTGAGATAAAGCCCTACCTTATAGTGGGAAAACAGATACAGGAAACAGATAATAAGAATATATGGAGCAAGTACTGCCAGGTACTGTAGAAACATAAATACAGAATTCTAGCCCAACTCGGATGTCAAGGGAGATATCCAGAAGGAGCTGATATCTAAGAAGTCTTGAATGATGAGAAAGATTTAGAGAAGGTCAAATAGTCGCAAACAATGAAGGAACGGTCCGTATAGTTTATATGGGCTATAAATTGAGTCTGTTAAAAACATGTGCTGTCTTTTCAGGGAAAGAGTAAATAAAAGATGAAAATAGTGGCACATAATCTGTAGTTTTTAGTATTAGATTTCAAGACTTTTCTTTATATATTAAAAAAAAGATTTTAATGGCTATTTACCAAATTAGTTTGGTAGAATGTCTCAGACATTACTGGGAAATGACATTTTAGTCCATTGGTGATAGACTTCTTTTTCATTTCCCAGCCTCTGAATGAATTGAGAATATTGCAGAATATAGTCTCTCTCTCAGTATTTTTCTTTAGCTTGTTCAATTTTTCTTTGTTTTATTTATGTACTTCTTCTTGGTAATATTTGACATGGGAGTCAAAGAAAAGCGATAAAACTTTGGTAACAAAGATCAGAGACTATTACAAAACAGAAGAAGAAAGCAAACCATTATGGAAAAAACTCTGCTCTAGAAATGAAGTAAAGATTCCCAGAAATATATTCTAAACACTCTGGGGGAAAGACAAGAGCAAAAGACAAAACTGGGGAAAAGTATAAGAACCATAAGAAATGACAAGCAAATCTCCTGTTAGCAAAAATCCCTAGATAATTCATATTCACTATGTTTTTTAAAGGGATAATAGCATAAAGTTACCCACCCAGTCTTCTAGGTTGGTTCATGTGGCATCGTCAAATACGACAAAACGCTGTGTGCCATGCGGTACCACTTGCAGTTCAGAAATTAGAGTGGAGCTTTCTGTTAAGTATTGTAAGGGAGAAATGAGGGGAGAAAACAGAATCGATTCCAGAGCTCTGGGGTGGGTTGCTAACTTGTGTTTAGGTAAAAGCTAGCTACAAAGATGCTTCCAATTTGTTTTCCTATCAAAATACAATTTTGATGATTGAACGGCTGTTTTGTTTATCAACAGAAACCAGGCTTTCCTCGTTTCCGGCCAAGATAATTGAGAGGTCTTGATCCCCACCTCCAAACTCCTCACCATCGGAAAATAAATCTGTCTCTTGTAAACGTAATGCAGACATAGCTCCTTGCTTCTGTGATTCACACTTGGGTTTTGTGTGGAGAAGCTGGGAGCTCCCTCAGCGAAGGGCCAGATTTTTCACGAAACAGCCACATTGGTACTGCAGGTTCTAGTACTAGGAATTTTGTGGGGCTTCAACCTTCTCTTTGAATACATTTAGCGGGCAGAATGCTGGTCAGAAACTCTAGCAATGCCACCATCCGTCAGAAGCAAGTTGTGACAAAGAGGACTTCTGTGACTCTATAGAGCAGGATTTTACTCTGATAAGAAAAAAAAGCACCACACAGATTGTACTCAGAGAAAAAGCTGCCAGAAGGTACCCAATGTAAATTAACTCCCTAGCAACCATTTCATGTTTATGAAAAATAGAAATGAAGAATGAGGGCGTTTTATAAAATTTTAAATTTATTATCTACGTTTTCTTTTAAAGAAAGACGTTCTTGGAAGCAAAGTTGTTTCATAACACACATGCACCACTATTGTCAGCTCGGTGTGTATAAGCTGTTTAATGTTTAATTCACACATCATATGTTCGTTAACTGAAGTAGTAAAGGCTTAAATTTGTATAGAGCTTTACAATTTACTGAAGGTATTAGAGCCTTTCACTAAAGTCTCACAATAACCCTGTGAGGTAGGTGGTCTCCCCTTTTACAGGTGAGTAAAGTGAGGCCCAAAGACACTAAGTGGCCCAGCCAAGATCATAGAGTTGATACTGCTAATAGTTAATAGGGACAGAGGACTTACTAGGTGTTCTTCAGAGGACACTGCACACAGTGACTGCTGTAATCTTCACACCAAGGGTCCTCTTCATTTTACAGCTGACAAAGCTATAAGGTAGTGTACTAATTGGCCCTGGCAACACAATAGCATAACCAGAGAGGAAAGATTTGAACTTAGGCAGTCTGGCTCCAGAGTCTACATGTTGAACCACAACCATGCCTCTGTGACCATAAAATGATTGAGCAAACCAGGATATTTTTTCCTAGGACAATTGCTAAACATCTAAGAACTCCATAACAATTAGATGTCAATAGGACTGCCCCGGACAAACCTCAGAACCAAGAGGAATCAGGTACATGCACTTGGCCACAGATTATGGAAATGTATGTTAAATGTGGAACAATAAAATCAGTAGATTGTCATGAGAATTTAGAGGAGAGGTAAAGGGAGAGGCTAGACACAGTCAGCATTATCATCTGCCATTTTACAAATGAGGAAGATGAGGCTTAAGACAATTAATAACTTGTCTGACAACACATAGCTTAAAAGATTAGAAACCTTAATTTAAACAGAGAAACTAGAAAGATCATTCAACCTGCTTTGGTTTTCCTGTGGTTAATTAATTTGATTTAAACAATATATACCCAAATGACCAAAGCCAGGAAAAAAAAAAAAAATCAAAAAATGATTCAAGGAATGACATTCATCATTAAACTCTGAGACAAATGTTGACCTCCCAGTTAAATAATGAGTTGGAGAATGCTAGTATGGACTGTTAATACAAAAAGCCTGCCAGAATTTGAAGTGGTACTGCCACGAAGACCAGAGCTCACCTTCCCATATAATTATATGGAACTGGGCCCCTTGATGATAACATATTAAATAAAATTAGTAAAACTTTACATAGGATAATTAAAATTCTGAAGGTTATATTTAACTTATCTAATTAAATCTAATATACTGGGAAAACACAGCTTACATTATGAGTAGTCGAGGGCTCTCTGGATATATTGATTCTCAAGTTATTTATTTTCCATTAGTTTAATAGTGAAGGTCTATGTTGAAAAGGGTATTTGAAGGCTAAACTTCAGCCTTGAGTTAGACAGGCAAACAGAGTATAAAGTTTAATTTTACCCATATGGGAAGCTGCTCTATGTCCAAAAGCATTTTTTTTTTTTTTTTTTTGCATTTCAAGCAAGTTCTTTCAGTTCACATGATTTAGTTGATATGAATTTGCAGGGTATATGTTAGTTCCTCACTTTACTCTACAGAGTCATCTTACCTTACCTAATACCACATGACATTAGAACCAGGATCACCGCTTTGCTGGTAACTAAAAGACATTTAGGCATGTCATTAGGCTGGTTTGGAGAAAAGAGAAAAGCTTGATGAGGTTTCAAGTTGGAAAGTTCTAATGCAAGAGAAGGGCCTCAAAATGTTTTTGACTTCCCGATCTAGGGGAGGCATAAATCCCCAAGAGTTACCTGCTTCACCCACTTCCACTTTTCAGTGAAAAAAGAACTCAGTGATAAAATGGCAACGTTAGCAAATTTGGGGAAATTATATGTGTAACTGCTTTAGCAATGTGTTTCTAAGTATATGAATATGTCTTAAACGTATAAGAAAATTATGGACTAAAAATGGTTCATTGAGACCATGTAATAGGGGTCATTGGTCTAAGCAGAGGTCAGGGAAGGTTTGAGTTAGGAAGTAAAAAAGTGAGTTGCTATTTGAGGAAAGAGAGAAGATAACTTGGGATTTGTTGGGAGTGACAGAAGGTTCTAGACAGATGGTATAGAATGAGCAAAGACAGAATGGACCAAGTAAATTCAAGAAGCTAAAAGCCCACCAGGGCGTAGCTCAGAGAGCACAGAGAGATGGATTCAGGCAGGATCCTGCTGAGTCGTATAATGCCTTTGGTATTTATCCTAAGACAAATGAGGATCAATGGAAATGTTACAATTAATTTTGTATTGCAAAATGAAAATTTAAGAGACTGGACTAAAGGGAGTTTAACTCAACAGAGAGAGAAAATTAGGAGACAAAGTTAGGAGCAACCCAGGCATGAGACAATGGAATGAAGCCAGAGCGGTGGCGGCAGAGATGGGGAGAAGTGAATGCACTATAGATAGTTTGGAAGTAATAGGACTCAGCGGTAGTTTGGGTATGAGGGAGGGAGAGAGTTAATGCAGATCATCAGTGATAACACCTAGGTTTACAGCATGTGCCCTAAAATGGATCATGGTGCAATATTGGAAGAGGATTACTTTTGGAGGCGTATTTTTTGTTTTATTTTAACCACAGTAAATTTGAGGTACTTTTGTGACATAGAAATGGAGACATAAAGTTGGAAGGGGGTAAACTTGGGGAGTTCAGAGGAGCGTTCCAGGCTGAAGATGTCAATCTGTAAATCATTTGCATCTAGGGGATAACTGATTCCCTGAGCTGGAATGAGATCCCATGGGAAGAAAAGAGGAAGTAAAGACAAATCCTTGGCTAGATCCTTGAGGAACGCCACCGTTGAAAAGCTGGGTAGCAGATAATAAATCCTGCTAAAGAAATAAGGTTAACATGGTGAGAGATTTAAGTAGAAAACCAGGAGAGTTGGATACAGAGAAAGAACTGAACATGTTTCATGGAGGGTGTTATGAATACGCAGATTCTGATAAAAGATCGAGTAAGGGGCTTCCCTGGTGGCACAGTGGTTGAGAGTCTGCCTGCCAATGCAGGGGACACGGGTTCGTGCCCCGGTCCGGGAGGATCCCACATGCCACGGAGCGGCTGGGCCCGTGAGCCATGACCGCTGAGCCTGCGTGTCCGGAGCCTGTGCTCCACAACAGGAGAGGCCACAGCGGGGAGAGGCCCGCGTACCACAAAAAAAAGATCAAGTAAGAAGAGAGTGAAAAATTCTCCTTTTGATGCAATACTGACGACCCAGGTGAAGGTGGTGAGTTGGGCAGATGAGGCCAGAGCTAGAGCACAGTTGACTGGGAAGTGAATGGAAGGTGAAAACATGGAGAACAGCAAGAACGCACAGCTCTTCTCAGAACTGGGGCAGTAAGAGGTAGGAGAGAGAGAGAAAGTGATGACTGGAGCAGGATGTGGATGGAAAGCTAATCGATAGAATCCAACGAGGATGGAGAAATCGAGATATATGGGAGACAAGGGGTATAGTATATGGTAGACATCCAAAGAGAGTGAGATGCAGGACCCAATTCAAGAAAAAGTAATTGGCTCTGGAAAGTGTAGTCAGCCCTTCTACGGTACCGATCGGAAAGATTATGGTTTGCACTCAGATATAGGTCGGCTTGTAGTTTGTTAGACGACGAGGGAATGCTTGTCTAAATCTTTTTCTTTTCTCTGTATATAAGAGTGCAGGCCATCTTCTAGTGGAGAGGCATGTATGTCCAAGATTTGAGGCCAGGGGAGAAAGTGTGAAAAACTGACTGTGAAGATTGGATGGACTAGGTAACTAGAGAAGCTGTGGCTGTGTTGCCAGGCCGTGTTGAAGGCCTGTTTGAGTTTGCTGAATATGAACTTACGGCATCATTCTACCCTGTGCGTTATTTCTCAAGCTGTATTCAGCTCCTTGGGTTCAGGCACAGAGAAAGGCTATCAGATTTTAGCTAAGGCAGATGGAGGATGTGGGTTTTGGGAAAGAAGAGCTCAAGAAATTGAGAGCCCTGGGTGGTGCATGGGCCAGCCCTCTGAAGGCTGAAGTCACCCCAAATGATGGCAGAGTTTGGGAGGGAAAAAAAAGACGGTTAACCCTGGGAAAAACAAAACAAAACAAAAACTTCCATAAAGGAAAGATTCTGAAGAGGTTGGTAGATGGCAGAAATCAGTAAGAGAAGACCATAGCATAGCTGAATTGTACGAGCTTCCAAAAGGAGGGCTTATTGTGATTTTAGCAAAGGGGTAGAGGAGAAAATATCTGCAAGAAGCAACAGTGAACCAGGAAAGAAACCCAAACCCTAAACCTGAGGTTCATGGGCAGAGGAAGAGGGATAAATTAACAGCCACCACGTGAGAAGTCTGCAAAGAAAGCAGTATCCTCAGGGGAAAGTTAGGCTTCAGGAATGGTGAATACGAGGTTCTTTACAAAGTCACAGTTGCAGAGAATACAGTTGAAATGTATGGATTTGGACCCAGGAGTTCCAAATTCCCAACACCCCATTTCTTTCAATAGGCGAGAGCTGCTTTGAAAGGCTCCACTTTGGCTGCTCTAGATGAATGCTTTAGTGACCGTGGAGAGAAAAGGTTATGGATATCCAGCCACACTGTTAATTAATTGCTATGGGGAAGGCTGTTCAATTCTTATCCAAGCCACAAATGAAATGAATAGTCGGGGAGTGCTGCAGAACGGATTCTTTCTTCATGTACAAGAACGGCAACTCAAAGTATGAAAGCAGAAGAAAAATTAATAGGATTCATCAGCTTAACCTTGATTTACAAGATTCTGAACGAGGACAGTGGGAGCTCCCTGATCATGTGCAGTATCATTACTTTAGGCAAAGAGAAGCTGTCCTGACTTTGTGCAATTGGTAGTGAAAAGCAAGAGGTTCCCTGACAAGTGTGTTTATCAAGTCCATCTGCAGTGTTATTTTGTACGCTAGGTTGCAGCCCCTGTCATTCTTCTCCATGCTCATTTAACATGATGGACCTGTTTGGCAAATCCTTCGGGTGGTGGGAGGACAGCAAGAGGAGGAAGCTTACTCTGGACCATAAAAGATACTGGCCTCTCTCACATACTCCACTATTCCTTCTCATTACCCTCCTTGATCGTCATCATTGTTTGTAGGAAAGAAAATGGATGGCTAAGTGATGTGACCCCGTGAGCCTGATGAGTTGCTCAGAGCACCATGGAGAACGGATTCTGCTGTAGTTGTCTGGTTTGACTTGAATTATTGATCAGGGGGAAGAAAAAGTTTGAAACTCTCAGGGAGTTTCACTGTGTCCTACTGTGTCTGTGTTCAGATCCATCTCTCCCACCATGATGGTCAGTACCGGCCAGTAGCAGCTGGCATCTGTGAAGTGCTACGTGACACACACTGTGCTGAGCACTTTGTGTTCATTTGTTTTATTTCTCCAGAATAAGTCTGATATTATTTACTCTCAATTTCAGTATATGCAGCTGAGATTCAGGGATGTTAGATGATCAGCCCAGGGTCACACAGCTCATGAGTGGCAGATCCTGAATTCTGGGCCAGATGTATCTCTAGATGCCGCATTCTCTACCGGAACACTCTAGATCAGCCCTGCCCAACAAATGTAACGAGAGCCACACGTGAAATACTACACTTTCTAGCAGCTATGGTAAAAAGTACAAAGAAACAGATGTCATTAATTTTAATTTCATTTTTTACAAAACACGTTATATCCAGAATATTATCATTTTAACATGTGATCGCTATTAAAAAATTATTGCTGAGATATTTTACATTTATTTTTCATACTAAGTTTTTGAAATCCAGTGTCTTTTACAGGTAGAGCACATGTCAGTTCAGACTAGCCACATCTCAAGTGCTTGATAGCCGCAAGGGGCTAGCGGCTACTATACTGGACAGAGCTGCTCCAGACTCTGTTTGTGGAAACAGAGTTCATTATCACACAGGATTTGCTGAGTTTATTACACGTTTTGCTTTGCGATAAGAACAAACAGGCCTTCCTGTGTGTACTATTAGTCTCTGTAATATAATGTGATACAAGCTTGATAGCACCCATCCCGTTCTCATCCCTTTCCTCTGAGAGGCAGAGGTAGGGGGGTGTGTGTATTCATTTCCACAATAAATTTCCATAAAAGTGCTTTATGATACAGAGTAAATGAAACAAAAGCAGATTATTGCCATAGTTAAGAGATATATATCTCTCTCTACATATATAGGTTTGTATCCCCTTACTATCTGTTTTAACTTGAGCGATCATTCAGTCTCTGTGTAGCTGTCTTTTTTTCTCTTACCTGTCCTTAAAGGATTTTTGAGAGGGCAAAATGAGATTATGCATTTACTATAATACCTAAAAAGTAGGAAGTGATTAATGTGGTGGCTATTATTATACCTTATGTTCAAAGTCCTTGTATAGTTACTACCAAAAATCAGTATGAGCAGAGTCCCTAACTCTGAATATAAGAGCACAGTGTACACTATACGGAAGTTACAAAACAACTTTACAAATAACCCACATCTATTTGGCGACAAGGAACCTTTATACGTAAGTTGTAGTTGGCCGTTCTCAGTGTGACGACTCGCTTACTTTTGTCCCTTCCTATAGAGGTATTATACTGAGACCTATTTTGAAAGCCCTTAGGTAGTCACTGTCTCCAAATTTCTGCAGTACCTACCTTAAGGTTTGCAATTTGATGGGTAGAAAGAGAGGGGAACCTTTACATCTTTATGTAATTGTGAGATGATGAGTAATTTTTATGCTTTTAATTTTTTATCCAAATAAAATGTATTTTAACGGTGTATAAAGAAAATCATCATCATCGTGTAGGCATTTGGATGAGCTTAGAGTAATTTTTATTACACATCTTCTTTAAAAAAATCATCTTATAAATTAATGTCATAGAAAATTCTTGGTTCTGCAGCCTGTTGTGGTAGATTTCAATATACCCACCTTGTATGTGTCTAGCACCGGGGTACTAACGAACTATTTCCACTCTGTTTATGATACCTAGTAAAGGTCAGTCAACCATGGTGATATTACCATACAAGATCACTGAAGTCACACATAAATGTCTACCCATGTTGTTTTTAAAATTGAACAAACAGGTGGTTATTTGCCATTGATGGACAAGTCATTCCATATCCATAATTTGCCTTCAGTCTCAATCTTCAGGTCTGTGGAAGATTTAAGGATATATCCATTTTCTTTTCCCTCCGAACTAACCTTATTTTTGTCTATCTATTCTTGTGCAGAGGTTACTACATAATAATTGTGCCTTTGAAGAAATCTCGTGGGAAATTTATCAAGCCATGGGAGAGTCCAGATGAAATGGAATTAGATGAGGTAACTATGTGTTTCGGGCTGTGCCGTTCATTAGTTATTTAATTTTTAAAATAGCCCTCTCCTCTCTGTGGAGACCTTTCAGCATCTAATCTGGGTGCTGACTCCTACATGGCTGGCTGGTCAGCTGGCTACTCAGAAGGTTCACTGCTACGGGTGTGTTAACCTCTTGGGGTCCCAACAAAGAGCTTTTTGATTTAATTAAGAGACATTAAGCTGTTGTAAAGCTTACAACCTATCTGATCTTTGTTGGCTTTAAGATTCTGCCCCGTGCCCCTTGTAAAACATGATGCAGAGGTGTGGAAGGTGAAGTGAATTGTCAGCAAAGACTTAATCACCATTGCTATGAATTCCAAGGTATGCTTCGTCAGTGCAATGGTAGCTGAGGCTGTTAAAAATGCTAAGTTGCAGTTTGCACCAGAGTTCAACACTTGACCTGCTATGTGTTCTTGACCAATTTCTGACAGAATTGTGCTGGTTAGCACATACTTGCTTTATTCTGTATTTTGTAAGATATCAGAATCAAAAATGCATGAGCTTCAGGGGCAAATAAAACAAATCACAGAATTTTGAGCTGAGCAAGAAATACGGTACAAACAACAGAGCAAATACTAAATACTATTAATTTCTAAAATCTTACATTAACAATAGGTACCTTGGTACTCTTTTTTGCAAAAAGAACATTTTTTTTTTTAAAGTAAATGCATAGTATATAGAACAAGATCTAATTTTGACATACTTATGTTTGGATGAGAAAACTGTGCTCAAAAGTGTTAAGCCAGATCCCTAGAGGGCCACAGCAGGTTAATGGCTGGGCTTCACCTTCTGTGAAATACTATACAGGAGAGACTGTACAATTTTAACATGGTTTTAGATTGAATCAGTTCAGAAGTCAAATGTAAAAGGCCCCCATTAGGGGAAATATGAGATTTTAATTGATTGGATTTATTTACAACATGTTCTATATCTTATAACCCAACCTGTTATTTTTAGGTATTTTCTGTCCCTCAAATTAGTGCATACAAAGCAAGGAAAAGCAGAAATTCCCTCACTGCATTACAGGGAAGTGATGTTTATTTCACACACGTCTGCACTAAGGAGACTGTGATCTCGAGAGCAGGGCTGTTAGCTTCTTTTGACAGACATGTGTCATCCCTAGAAGTATGTTTCATCATCAACCACTTCATTTATCTGAGTTAAACTTGATCAAGTTCAGAAAGGGAGATGAGTTCAAGGTTAGGACTATGCTTTTGTGTCACCGCTTAGTGATTAGATGAGCACTGAAGGAGTATAAAATGAGACACATTTCAATCATGCTGTCAAGTAATTTGTTATAAATTTTACTTTTTTTTTTCTGCTGAAAATAAAGGAACAAAATCATTTTTTATGATGTCAGAGGAGTACATCTGAATATGCGATTTGATGAGCTAGCTGGTCTCTAAACAAGCAAGGCATGTTTTACCTGCAAGTGACTAATCAGTTAATCCTGACATAGTCTTTATTATTTTAATCAGTTCTCAGCCGAAATGCAGAATTCAGTTGGAACTGGATTTAAAATGCAAAGGCAACTTGTAAAATCTATGAATCTTTCTACCTATTAAAAAAAAAAAAAGTTTTCAAGGAATTAACATCCAAGCCAAAAATGACATCAAATCCTTAAAAAAAAAGCTTTGCTTAGAAGTGGAGCCATTTGGTTGTAAGTAATAGGAAGCTGATTCTCTTTTACAGCTAGGTTTCAACCTCCAAAATGCACATCAGTTCTAATGGATTAAAGTATAGAGCTATATGACATTGAACTTTCTTGCAATTACATTCTATGGGTCTCTGCTGCTGATTCCCATAACAAAGGGTCATTTTAATCATCGCACAAATTGTAGTGCATTAATCTGTATAATAGTTTGATAAAGAACATTTATTAATTCAAAATTTGGGGGTCAGGATGGGTTCTTTCCCACTTTTCTTACTGATATAATTGAGACCACATTGTAGAATTAATGGTGGAAGAAATAAGATATGCATTGACTGGAAAATGAAAATTATTTCTGATAGAAAACTAAAGCCCTTGATATATCTTCTGGAAACCTCCAATACATCTTGTAACTATTGTGGAGGGGAACTAATGAAAGTAGGCTATGGCCTCACTTTGTGCTTACTCATCCAGTTTCTGATCCCTACAGACAGGTATTTTTTTTCTACCATGGATAATAAAAGCACTGTAGTAATTTTATCTATAGCTTGGTACTGCCAGGTTTGACAAAGCAGTGTTCCTCTCTTAAATGTATTTGACCAAGTGATTTTTTAGAAAGGCCTATAATTCAAATCGTTGAAACCCCAATCATCAAATAGAATGGTAGCCTAAGGGGATTTCCACATGCATGCCTCACACCTAGGCCCATAAAAAATGGAAAGAGGCTTTCTACACAGAGTCACTCTCGATATTATCTTCTGAGCTCATTTATCCTTTGTCTGGGGATAATCTTCACATGATAAATTCATAGACTGGAACTCTTAGTTGTCAGGGTCAGCCTGGGCAGAGCAGACATTGATAGTCAAAATGAATTCTGGACAGGATGACTCCTAAAATGTTAGTTATATTTAATTCAGGGAAGGTCTTGTAATACATCATAAGCTTTTCATCGCATTGTACTTCAAAGGCTTGCTGTAAAATAACGTGGTCATTTGTGGTTGGAACTTCAACATAGTGGCTCACTTCAGTGTCACCTGAGCACACTTGACCCATTTAAAGTATAACACAGGGAGCATCCTACAGAGATTAGAGCAAGCTACAGGGCCAGGGTTGATGTTCCAGGTTTGACCTTAATGAATGGCAGCATTGGGTCTTAGGAGCACCAAAACACTAAAATCTGTTAAAGTACTTCCTCGAAGTCTTCTAAAGAAACCCTAGCAAAAGGTACTCTTAGGGATGACAGTGATATGGATGAATTATGACAGTTGCCTGCCTACATCTGAAATATGAATAAAATCAAGGTAGGGTTTGATCGGTGAAGTAGAAGAGGGGACACAGTTGCATAAACAACTGATGGTAAATGTTTCCGATTAACCAACTTCAGAAAGCTTTTCGGCTCTTCTGCACTTCATCTGTCCTTCTCTAAGTAATGGCCCATAAATGACTACATATCAACAATAACCTATGTAGTGAGTTTTCAAGTATATCTTAAATATTTACATCAGAATTTTAAAAATACATGTTAAAAGAATCTAGGAAAAAGACATCTAAGTACGCATTTATCTGTGTTAATGAAAGCAGATGCACAAAAATTACATATTTAAGCATAGACTGAGTTAAAAGAGTTAACATTATTAATTTAGCCTAAATGTTGCAATTATGTTTCTTTGGTATTGTGCAGCCATTAAGTAAATAAAAATATGGTTGGAAAAAATCTCTTACATGTAATTTCATTTTATTTCACCAATTGAATCCACTACTGTCACTTTCTATTCTGCCTCAGTTGCCTCATTTATAAAATGGGGATAATGATAACTTATTTCATAGAGTTTTTATGAGTAAATGAACTAAGCCCTATTTAGTCTCCTGAGAACGGTGCCTGGCACCTAGGAATTGGTTAACAAAGAAAAGCATTATTGTCATTATCATCATTATTATAAGACCTAAATGTGACAACAGGATTGAAAGATAGTGCTGAGTTTCTGGACTTGCTTTATTACAATTCAGTTGGTCCATAATTGATCAGTCTACCTGAATGTATCATCAGATGGTCCAAATTTGCTAAACAAGTTCTGCTGTGGTTTTTATAAAAGAACTTACATTTCATGTAATTTTAATTGTATCAAGAAACTCAGACCTAACAGAAAATTTGAGAACATTTTAAGTATTCAATAACATGGGCACAAATTATCTATATAACCAAGAGGGTGATTTTTTACATTTTTAAGTTATAATTTTGACCAGCTGAGCACATGTACATTCTGTGTTGAAGAGACTGTAGTTTACCATCAGGTTCCTAACGTAAGGATTTGGTATTTGCCATGTATACAGTCTGCAGCCGTTATTACTACAGAAGCCTGGCCTTCATTGCACCAGGTTCTCAGATAGTCTTTTCTATAGAGATAGTAAAACAAATCAGAATTCTTTCAAAACACCAGTTAAGTTGTCCCTTACATCAAAAGGCATCTCAGACTGCTATAAACGTCTTTTTCTCTGTTAAGCCCTATAAAATACCAATATTTAATGGAAGCAGACAGAGATAACTTAAACATCATTTTGAAATTGTCATGAAATATCATTAACATGAGTTTCTCCTAATAAGAGTGAATGCAAAGCAACAGAGTATCAAACCAT
Source organism: Aethalodelphis obliquidens (assembly GCF_003676395.1). NCBI lineage: Eukaryota > Metazoa > Chordata > Mammalia > Artiodactyla > Delphinidae > Aethalodelphis > Aethalodelphis obliquidens. The sequence goes on along the minus strand of NW_020837951.1, from coordinate 58,048,768 downwards.
AATTTGTACTTTTTTTCTTTTAGAAATACATGAAGGATTTCTGTGTGTACATGTTTATATTTGTTTTCTTCAGTGTAATATTAAAATTATTTTTTCTCTACCCTGCCTTTATTGCCTGGCAAGATAATTCAACATCTCCAGAGAGCTATTAGCTCCAGAAAAACTCGGTGCCATGATAAATGCAAGGAATTTTACCATTTTATCCCAAATGGTTAATCAAGGAACCAAGTCAAGCCAGAAATCGTTAAATAAGTGACCATGTCTATTTAAAATGTCAATTAAAAATTGGTCATCAGATTCTATTTCTGCTGATTTGAGGGGATATACATCATACTAGTTATCTCATTACTAAAAGTAATCTAAAATGGTACTAATCTCTCCAAAAGGTTGGTCTTTGAACGTTTTGATGGCTTTATCTGAGGGTACTACTTGTTTAATAGTAAGTGATAAAGCCTGCATGACGGGCTTTTGTGAATCAAGCTGAATTTTTTCCACAGACAAGTTATAATGCATTCTTGTCCTCTGAGAGGATTTCATCAGAGTGGACAGTGATGTGAACTACCAGTAAAGGATCTAATCGTCCAGTGTTTACAGCCTGAGCCTTGCAATTGCAATTCAGTGTGTTACCTTTGGAAGACAGAGAGACTGAGATTTAGTAATGCTGACATACTACGCGTATTGTGGACACACTGTATTTGGGTTGTTCCCAGCCCTGAGTTAATTTCTCCCATTAAATTGTCATTAAGTTGGGTTATTGTTGTTTACATTTCTTTCTCTGTTTCCCACTTTTTTTCCTTAAGCTGCTTAAAGAGATATCTAGGAAACGCAGAAGCATCCGTTATGGGAGAGAAGTTGAATTGAAGCCATATATTGCCGCTCACTTCGATGTCCTTCCCACTGAGTTCACCCTGGGGGATGAAAAACATTATGGTGGATTTACAAACAAGCAACTCCAAAGTGGTCAAGAATATGTCTTCTTTGTGTTAGCAGTGATGGAACACGCAGAGTCTGTAAGTTAATTATGATGGCATCCATCTAATTTCCTATGGTATTCTTATACATTTTTCACCAGAATTTGGTCATTTGGGGATACATAGGTACATGCACCCTAATTATTTCTCAAGAGATTTCGCTAACTTAGATGTGGTAACAGGCTGCCTACTCTTTGAACACTGCTGAGTAGTCTGCTTGAGATTTCGTTACAAGTAAGGCTGTGTCCCCAATGACAGGAAATTTAGATGGACATCTAGTTTATGAAGTGCCAAATTGATAGGGCATGGTTCTTTTTGTTGTTGTTTGGTTTTTGTTTTGGCATTTGTATCTCTTAATCCCACACCCCTCTCTTGTCCTAACCCACTCCCCCACTGGTAACCGCTAGTTTGTTCTTTGTGAGTCTGTTTCTGTTTTGTTATACACATTGGTTTGTTTTATTTTTTAGATTCCACGTAGAAGTGATGTGATACAGTATTTGTCTTTTTCTGACTTATTTCACTAAGCATAATTCTCTCTAGGTTCATCCATGTTGTTGCAAATAGCATAATTCTTTTTTTACGGCTGAGTAATATCCCATTGCATATATGTACATTTTCTTTATTCATTCATCTGTTAATGGACACTTGGGTGGTTTCCGTATCTTGACTATTGTAAATCATGCTGCTGTGAACATTGGGGTACCTGTATGTTTTCAAACGAGCGTTTTTATTTTCTTCAGATACATACTCAGGAGTAGGACTGCTGGATCATATGGTAGTTCTATTTTTAGTTTTTTTGAGGAACCTCCATACTGTGTTCCATAGTGGCTGCGCCAATTTACATTCCCACCAACAGTGTATAAGGGTTCCCTTTATTCCACATCCTCGCCAACGTTTGTTATTTGTGGTCTTTTTGATGATAGCCATTCTGACAGGTTTAAGGTGATATCTCACTGTGGTTTTGATGGGTATTTCTTGGATGGTTAGAGATGTTGAGCATCCTTTCACATGCCTGTTGTCTATATGTCTTCTTTCGAAAAATGTCTATTCAGGACTTCTGCCCATTTTTAATTGGGTTGTCTGGTTTTTTGATATTGAGTTGTATGAGCTGTTTATATATTTTGGATATTAAGCCCTTATTGGTCACATCATTTGCAGATATTTTTCTCCCATTCAGTAGGTTATCTTTTTGCTTTGTTGATGGTTTCCTTTGCTGTGCAAAAGCTTTTAAGTTTAATTAGGTCCATTTTTTGTTTTTTGCTTTTATTTCTTTTGCCTTAGGAGATGCAAAAAAAAAAAAATTGCTACAATTTATGTCAAAGAATGTTCTGCCTATGCTCTCTTCTAGGAGTTTTATGGTTTCAGGCCTTACATTTAGGTCTTTATTCCATTTTGAGTTTATTTTGTACATGGTGTGAGGGAATGTTCTAATCTCATTCTTTTACAGGTAGCTGTCCAGCTTTCCCAGCACCCCTTGTTGAAAAGACTGTCTGTTCTCCATTGTATATTCTTGCCTCCTCTGTAGTAGAATAATTGACCATAGGTGCATGGGTTTATTTCTAGAGCCTCCATTCTTTTCCACTGATCTGTGTGTCTGTTTTTGTGCCAGTACCATAGTATTTTGATTACTGTAGCTTCATAGTATAGTCTGAAGTCAGGGAGCATGATTCCTCGAGCTTAGTTCTTTTTCTCTCAATATGGTTTTGGCTTTTCAGAATCTTTTGTGGTTCCATATATATTTTAGTGTTGTTTTTGATCTGGGAAAAATGCGATGGGTAATTTGATAGGGATTGCACTAAATCTGTAGATTGCCTTGTGTAGTATGGACATTTTACGATATTAATTCTTCCAATCCAAGAACATGGAATATCTTCCCATTTCTTTTTATCATTTTCAAATTTCTTCATCGATGTTTTATAGTTTTCAGAGTATAGGTCTTTCACCTCCTTGGTTAAGTTCATTCCTAGATATTTTATTCTTTTTGATGCAATTTTAAACAGGATTGTTTTCTTGCTTTCTCTTTCTGATAGTTCATTATTAGTGTATAGAAAAGCAAGATTTCTGTATGTTAATCTTGTAACCTGCAACTTTACTGAATGTATTTGCTAGTTCTAATAATATTTTTGGTGGAGACTTGAGGGTTTTCTATATATCGTACTTGTCATCTGCATATAATGACAGTTTTACTTCTTTCTTTCCAATTTGGATGCTTTTTATAGGGGCATGGTTCTTAAGATCTTTTGATGTGACCCACATCTGGATAGGAGGGTGACAGCCATCATTGCTTGTCTCCTTCCTCATCCTCTTAAAATGACTGTTTTCAAATATATGTTTAATATTAGGTATGTTGCATAATACCTAGTAGATCTTAGCCTGTGTGATTACAATAGTAACTAACAAGCTCTGAGATTAAACATAGTTCATTTCCAAGTATTTGAAAATATTGATGGGGGGTGATTGTATGTATTTTATTCTCCTATAACTACCAGTGAACCCATAGTGCTTTCTGCCCAGATTCAAGGGAAGTTCTATCTAGGAAAAGGCAAGCATAGCCTGGCTTTTAAATTATAGCAATTTACCAGGGACTTTATCAGTGAAAAGCCAAGAAAGTTAGAAAACAATTCAATAAAACAGAGAATTCCTAAGGTCCTCTAAATAATGAGTTGTCTTCTTTTATGTAATTCATCTTGCTCTTATGTCATTCTGCGCATCAGTTGCTTTGAATGTTAAAAACAGAGGGAGAGGGAGAGAGAGAGGGCGAGAAATTGTAGATGGGAGGGAGGTAGATTTTGAAGTGGCGGTTCACAATAACATTTAATATAATATAATTCAAAACTATACCTTTCTAATGGGGCTTAAAACTGACAGGTGTGGCAACTAGATAGAGCCAGTCCCTTCCCCGGTATAGGAAGTCTGAGATATATCAAAGATTTCTCCACATCAGGTGTTAGCATGTACAGTGGGGCTTCTCTTCAAATGACTGAAGGAATTCCCTCGTGGAAAATCAAAACACAAAGGCAGCCTTTCTGCCTGGTTTTTGTGTGTGTGTGCACAGGATGTCATTTGAAAACAAAGTGATGGGCTTCCTGGAATTTTAATGCACGGATGTGCTTTCTCTTCCTAGTTGAAGGTTTTAAGGCAGAACATCAAGGGAATGGAATGTTGGAACCATCTTATCCTTTTTTTTAATGACTTTTAGATATTTGAAAGAAATTTTCTTTAAATAGCTTTAGGACGTTTCCGAAAGCACGTTCAGAGCACTGAGATAGATCAGAGAATCCAGCAAAAATGGAATCTCATCAGATCATGCACTGTCAGAGACTCTGGTTTCTAGCAGACATTTCAGCTAGTTGCTACATTTCAACTAGTGTTGAAATGTATCACCATTGATGAATAGTTTACCTCTTCCCTTAGTATGTCATCTCACTGTTTCATTAATTATATAATTAGGATTTCTTCCCAAATATGTATTGTCTAAGTTGCCCCTTTTCTCCATCATCTTTTTCAACATCGCTCTCAAAGCTAACAGTATTTCCGTTACGTTTCCTCTGTGTGTTCATGCCAGCATTTATAGACTTGTACCCAGCTACTGTAATGCTCGTAGTGATACAGTGTTTTGTAAACCTCAGATTTTCAAGAGTGATTGTTAAAGTGGCTAACCACTCCAAGGGTGGGATGATAATTTGTATACAGAAAATATCCCCCTTCCCCCCCCAAAGACATGAGCTTTTCCCCAATTAACTGCCTCATTAAGAATATCAAAGGACTGGTTTAGAATGACCCAACGTTTAATCTTTTCCATTACTCCCACATACTGAACAAATTCTACTTTTCGTAAGGCTGATATCATTTTACTGTTTTGTTTTCTTTTCATTTTCACATGCCTCTGTTTCCTGATTTGGGTTGGAAGTCTATGTACTTTGGGAAAAACCTCTGCTTAGATTTCCATCTTGGCTAACCAAGATTATTATCTCAAAGGCTCTTGGTAAAGAATTTCAAATCAGAGAGTTTTGCTTACTTAAGTCTCCCAAACAATTTGAGTGTGACCTACAAAATGGAAAGGGGAAAATTTAAACCAAAACAAACAATTAATTATATAAAAGAATCATGTTTCTTGCACATAGAGTGTATTTGCTAAGCCCTTTGTGTAAATCCTTACACTGTACATATCTTTTTTTTTTTTTTTTTTTTTTAAATCAGCCCCTAAGAAGGTTAGAAACATATTGAGTTTTTGTATTCTTTAGATGCATTAGAAAATCCAAAAGTCTGCTCAATCTCTTTCCTGGACATAGTGAGGAAAATGGAAAGGGAGAATAGCATACAGGCATTTCGTGGGCATGTGTTCTCCAGATTGACTGCTGAGTTTGTCCTACTTAAAGCAGAATATATGCGCTAATTGTTTAAAAATGCAGACTGAAAATAATTAAACATATTTACCGATAGTGGAAAAATGAGTATACTCTCTCGTGCTTTAATAATGTCAGCCATTTGAAAAAAAAATGAGCGTTTTATTCAACAGAGATTTTCTGGGAACCCACTAAATGCAAAGTTCTGTACTTGCTGCCTTAAGCATACAAACTGTATATAAATCTTTACCTTCAAGGAGTTTATAGTTTCATTAAAGAAGATAAGGCATGTACACAAATGAAAAACCAAAATAGAGCCTGGCCACTACCATTAAGAAACAAATAACTTCAAATTGTTAAAATGACTTTTACCTACAGTTTGTGAAATGACCGATTATTTCCAGTTAAGGAGAGGCAGCTTCAATGGAGGCGAAATTTAAGTGAGGCCTTGGAGTCGGATTGCGGGAGCTAAATGTCGTGGAACTTCCACTTGTGAGAGGGTTAAAGTAAAGAGAGAGAATAGAGCATTTTGGTAGCAGCAGCAAGAAGTCTATTGTGATGGAACATGTTATATGTGGTAAGAAAGTTTCAAACAAAATTGTGGAGGCCCTTAAGAATTGTGCTAAGATGTCTAGCTTTTATTTAGGAATCCCTAGAGAGCCTCCTGAAGGTTTTACGGATGCAGTTTAGGATAACTCTAGCAGCAGTGGAGACTGTTAGAGGAAGGAAGAAATTCTTGATATGGTGTGGGGGAACATGAATGAGGTAATGAGAAATGTGGTTGTGTGAGACTGGAAAGGGGGTGGATGGACTTGAGGATCATCCACATGTGCACGTGTCCTTTTGAATTATGGTTTTCTCGGGGTATATGCCCAGTAGTGGGATTGCTGGGTCATATGGTAGTCCTATTTGTAGTTTTTTAAGGAACCTCCATACTGTTCTCCATAGTGGCTGTATCAATTTACATCCCCACCAACAGTGCAAGAGGGTTCCCTTTTCTCCACACCCTCTCCAGCATTTGTAGACTTTTTGAAGATGGCCATTTGGACCCGTGTGTGGTGACACCTCATTGTGTAGTTTTCATTTGCATCTCTAATAGTGATGTTGAGCATCTTTTCATGTACCTTTTAGCCATCTGTATGTCTTCTTTGGAAAAATGTCTATTTAGGTCTTCTGCCCAGTTTTTAATTGGGTTGTTTGTTTTTTTAATTGGGTTGTTTGTTTTTTTTGTTATTGAGCTGTGAGCTGTTTGTTTGTTCTTAAGACATGTGGGGCAGCTCGTGAATGTGGACTGGTCTCTAGTGGGAAAAATAGTATTTTAAAGAGAGGCAGAGTCACGAGAATATTTTTCTGAGCGAGTCTAAAATAGGACAGAACAAAACAAGATATTATAGAAACAATTCATGCGTATGCAGTCCCTTCATTCACCAAGTGACTTTCCATATATATATATATATATCTTTGCAGCTTTATTGAGGAATAATTGCCAAATATAGTGGCACATATTTAAAATGCACAATGTGATGATTTTATATAGTTCTGTATACACAGACTCTGTGATTACCAAGATCAAGAAAATTAACTGTTTGTTCGTTTCGTGTGTATGGTGAGAATGTTTAAGATCTACTCTCAGAAACTTTCAGGTATACCGTTCTGTGTCACTCACTATAGTCACCTTGCTGCACTTTAGGTTTTCAGAACTCATTCTTCTTGTAACCATACAATATATGTCTTTCTCTGTCTGGCTTATTTCACTTAGCATAAAGCCCTCCAGATTCATCCATGTCATCGCGGATGGCAGGATTTTCTCCTTTTTTTCTCCTTTTAATGGCTGAATAATGTTCCATTGTGTGTGTATGTATCTGTGTCTATAGATAACCACATTTATCCATTCATCCATAAAAAGAAACTTACATTGCTTCCATGTGTTAGATATTGTGAATATACTGCAGAGGACACAGGTATGCAGGTATCTTTGAGACAGTGATTTCCTTTCCTTTGGCTATATACCCAGGAGTGGGATTTGTCATATGGTACTTTTATTTCTAATGTTTGGAGGAACCAACATACTGTGTTCTATAATGGCTGTACCAATTTACATTCCCACAGTGTATTTAAGGTTTTCCTTTTCTGTTATACCCACCTCTGAGCAGTACTGTAATAAAATTAAATAGATATGCTAAATCCTTTTAAGTAAGTTCTCAAAATGTTATCTTCTAAAAAGCCGTATCATTATCACTTTCATGCGTGTTGCAGTTATAATTTGAACACTGGACTTTTCTTTTGCAGTTGTAGATTTTGGCCTTCATTTTCTTACAAAGGTGCAGTACGTAGGACTACTTACATAATTTAATGCAATACCGATAATTTGCTGTATAAATGTTTACTTTCTTGTAATTTGGTCTCAGCTGAGTGAGTGATGATATCTTAATGGCTGGAACGATAATATTTTGTATTTTTCTCATTGCATGTAACACATTGGCACAATGTAAATGCTCATTGAACATTTTGTGACTGCTTAATTGACTGGTCCTTATACTTCATAAGATCATTTAATATGCCACATATAGATCCCAGTGAAAAAGTATCTATGGAGTAATTTACACCATCAGAAATGATTTTATTGTAAAATACTTTAAAGGAAATTTCGATTACAAAACCTCTTTTCTTCCTTTCTCTCCCCTCCTTTTTTATTTTACACACTTATTATCAAATCCACGATGTTCTAATGCTCAAGATACTTTCTAGAAAGGCATTATTTTCTAACTAACTAACACAGATTCTGTTTTTCCTCAGAAGATGTATGCAACCAGCCCTTACTCTGATCCTGTTGTGTCAATGGATTTGGATCCACAGCCAATCACAGACGAAGAAGAAGGCTTGATCTGGGTTGTAGGTCCTGTCCTTGCAGTGGTCTTTATCATCTGCATTGTCATAGCTATTCTTCTTTATAAAAGGTAGGTTTGCCCCATATGTCTATTGCAAAGACTTTATTATCCTTCTAGGGTCATTGTGTGGTTGATCTTAGTAGAAATACTTCCAATAATCACTGGACAAAACGGTGTCCATTAGCGTTAGAACAAAACGTAAAGACTCAGCTATTTAAAATCTCATTCACCATGTGGTATAGACTCTGTTGCCCAGCAGGCATAGATCCCAACCTCCATCTTCTGAGATACTTACTTACTTATGCAGAATGAGCGCTTTGCATGACAGCTGAGATGTTACTACATTCACAAGCAGATAGTCCCAAGGAAGCTCACACTGGATTGTTTCAGATCAAGTTGGCACATTTGCGTCCAGTTCATAAGTCTAACTAACTTGCTTGTCGGCTGAGATTCCCTGCCCTCCCCCCACCCCCGTGGCTATTTTCAAAAGTTAGCAAAAGTGGCTAAAAATAGAAGAGCAAAGAAAGAAAAGATAGGAAGAGGATGAACTTTTCCCTTTCCCATTTGTGTCCAAGAGGAAATGCAAGGTACCATTTTCCTTTAGAAAAAATATAACCTTAGTCTTGATACCCCCACGTATCCATATGATTTAGTGTCTGACCACAGGTGGGATGCAAATAACCCACATTTACCCGTGTTTTCTGATCCACTCTTGTCAATCCCATTTCTGCCTCCATTACACATAAGCAAGATTTCTTCCCCTAGGTCACTGCTTAAGCAGTTGGATAGAAGACGTGAGTAATTCTTCTTCCCCTTAATCCTTTCTGACCTAAAAAATACAATAATGTATAAAATTTTAACAATTAACATCTGCTCTCTTAAACATGTAGAATGACTGAATTCTCTCTCTCCCTTTATATCAATTTTTCTTTTCTTCCATTCCAAATTTTATTTTCATGAACCTTTAATCTGTGTTTCCTTTGTAGTGTGTCATCTGTCGGAATGCCACTGTGAAGTTACTCTCTTCCTTCTACTGCAAGATAGTTTTTCTCTCTTCTTCCCTCACTATAACCTTGACCTTCAAAATTAGATGAGAATGTCTTCATTTTGATGCTTGCTCACATGTTTAATCTGACAAGATATCTTATTTTCATTATCTCTTTTTCCCACCCGTATATCTCCCTTCATTGGGTTTACATTAATTATTCCTACCTGCATTCCTTTGTTCTTATGTTCTTGGAAGAGCTCTCTTTTCATAAGCTCTTCTTTTGACTCAAAAACATACTTTTCAAGACAGACACTTCTCCCTTGAAAAACTCTCTCTCTTATGAGGCTGTATTCCATTCTATTCCAGAGTTGAGAAAAAAAGGACAAGTTAGTTAAAGAAGTTCATACCATAGCCCATTAAATCGCCTATCCTTTCTAGAATTAATAAAAATAAATCCATCATTATTCTTCCCGATCACTGCCATCACTCAAATTGTCCACTCCATAAAATAATAGCTGAAAAAGCAAGTGCTTGACAGGCCCAAACATCTTAGTTGATGGTTTCAATCTTCCCATCCCAGTCTGTATCTTTTCAGTGTGCTGTTGTATTTGATCCCTTCTCTCTTACGTAAGAGCTAAAGGGCAGGAAGTGCGAGGTCCCACATACTCCAGAACAGTAAGAGATCCTATGTGAGTCCGAGTCCAAGCAACAGCTTTGCTGTTCAGGTACCGCACTTATTACCAGGAGAGAATACAAGAAGAAAAAAGTAAAAATAGAATTCTAATTGTTTTCTGTGAAACATTTATTTAAGTGGTAACATCCTGCTGTGGGAGTCAGACCAGAAGACAACTGGTGGCTGACAGTTGCAGTTCTAGATCATATCACGTGACATTGTGTGATTACTCAAAATGAACAAGATGCTTACCTTTTTTTAAGTGGTGAATCTATCCGGCTATCATTAAGTCATGCGTGCGTTGGCCAAAAAGTTCGCTCGGGGCTTTCATCTGGAAAACCCCGAGCGAACTTTTTGGCCAACCCGCTAGAAATCCTTTTAAAGTTTTCTTTATCCACACGTGCTTGAAAAAAATAAACTCAGTTATAATTTTTCCTAATCCTGCAAAAAGAGGCATCGTATTTAAAGATTTTTATGACTGTTGAAGTTGCATTTCAGTGTGTGCATATGTAAGCATCGTCTAATGCAATTGTTGGGAAATGCACACAGCCTCGAATGCTAAGTATATTCAGCTAACCATCTGAAAGCCCATGAAGCATTTCTGAAATAGAAATGCTTGCTTCAGCAGTAAAGAACATTCCTGACTTGAAATTCAAGTAGACCCAACAATGTCCTTCCTGATTATCATGAAACAGTTCAAGAGGAAATCTTCTGTAGGCAATGAATAGTGTCTTTAATAGCTTGGATCCTGAGCAAAGAAAATTATATGACAAACAAACACACTATATCCCTCTTTTTTAGGTGCCTTTCAGTTTATACATAGGTCACTGGTAATGACTCAGAATGGAATGTATTATTATTATCAGCACTACTATTTTTAAAGTATTTTCACTTCCTGTGTGCAAATAATACTTTGAGTCGGGAATGAGTATAAAATATTGGTGACGCACATATATCCTGTTGGTAATACACACCTGTTTACAAGACTACTTGTGTTAGGAATGGGTCTGTAGCTGTGGATGCTTCGTCCATATAGACAAATACATTTCACTGAGCTCTCCGAGGAGACTTTGAGACTTATCCCTATTAATTATGTTAAAATGGAAGAGCACACTTTCACATTCTATTCATTTGACTTTGTTTTCAATTTAATCATTTGAAAACTATAATATATTGATAATCAATGATAAAACATGTCACGGAGCCTTTGTAAGGGCCTAGAGGGCCATCAGAATAGTAAAACGTGTTTGGTAGGTCTTTAGTGTTAATTTCCTTGCACTAGGAATTTTTGGAAATCCGGTACTCTATATGTGATACATACAATGATTTAACAATTTAAACTGCAGAGAGAAGAGGTAGCAAAGTTTAGAAAAATACTAAACTAGGAAGCAAGAAACCTGAGTTCAAGTCCCAGCTCTGTGACTAGCTGGCTATATGGGGTAGAAAGTCATGCTACCACTCCTGGCCTCGGTTTCTTCACTTTTAGAAAATAAGTATGTAGATTAGATAATTAACTTTTTTAATCTGAGAACCTAAAAAAAACGAAGTAACAGAATTAATACTATATTATTTCTGCCTCCAGTGCCTGTGTAAGTTTTCTAAATGACTCCATGGTGCCCTTCATCTATCCTCCCCTACAAAGAAAAAAGAATCCATAAAGCAATTGAATGCTCTTTGATGTTCATCTACCCTGCACATCTGCTACACATGTAAGGCTTTTCAGTCGCTGGTTCTAAAACTGTCCAGGAATTATTCCTAGAGAAAATATTCTTAAAATAAAATGTTAACCTGACTGACTCTACGAAAAGCATTTCAAGATGGCTGAGAAGTATTTACCGTGTAGTATGGAAGGAAAAAAAAAAATGGATTAGGAGGTTGGAAAGCGCTAAGGCATGGTCTAGACCAAATTCACATTCTTGAATAGTAATAGTCTAATGTGGGTGGACACTGTAGAGAGTAAATAATTTCCATCCCCACCCCAAGATGTTTAGTTTATGTGTGAAGACCATGAGGTAGCTGTGACTAAAATACAGACTTCAGCTTTTTCACCTTTTCCCAGATCCAACATTGGCTCCCTGTGGGCTCTGCCTCTTTAAGTCGTCTTTTTGTATCAACCCTACGTATATTTCCAAGGTGTTATCAAAGAAAGCAATGCAGTCCAGACTATTCTGAGATGCTATGAAGAAATAGGCTGCCACGCCCCCCCGCTCTGGGCGATGCCTTCCCTAAGCCTGGAAAGCCTTTCCTCTCACTCCACTCCTCCTGGCCTGGCAAAACCTAACTCACCTTTTAGAAATAAGCTAAGCTAAGATCCGCTTACTAAATGAAAGCCTTTCTGAGTGACTGTCCTCCTCATGTCCTCTGTGCTGTACCAGTTCAGGCTGCCTTAGGGTCCCCTGCTGTACGCTCTTAGAGCACTTTCTACTTCTCTATATTATAGAACCTACCCCATCACTGCCATTGCCCATTTTCTTGGCTTTCTCCCCCCACTAAACTGTAGGTCAAGGACTCCGTCTTATTCCTCATTGTATTCCTTGTGCCCGGTAGAGTGCATGGTACAGGGGACTACTGAATAATCAAATTTACACAAGTCCAATAGTGATACACTCAGTTCCCTCCTCTTGTTTACTCCATCACTGCTTATCACGTTCATCTTGACTGGCAAGAGCTGTAATAAAACCCTCAGCCTGTAATTTAAATACACCACTTCCAAAAGAATTCAAACTTAGATACTGGTACCAGCTATGTACCCACGTGTGCAGTAAGGCTGACATTGCTGTGGCAGAGGGAGTGAAGCGCACGCCATGCACTGGTTCATCCTAATATTCAACAGCCTTTTCGTATACAGAACTGGCAGTTCACTAGGTATTTCTCTTCCTCTCAGAGGAATAGCTTTTCCTACAACTGATTCACTGATGACCTCACAGATTAAAACTAAGCAAGCTGAGGACATTGGCAGGAATTTTTACAAGCCTGGTGCAACCAGCTAAATTATTTTAAGAATAAAAAGAAGAACCTGTGTGTTTGATATCATTTTCATTATTCACTTTGTATGTGTGTGTTTGTACAATTTAAATGTGGACTTTGTATTTTTGAAAAGAAATGGACTGGATTGCCTTAAAGCCAGATCCTCCAGCAATATGGGTGTGTGGGTGTGTATTATGTCATTCGCATTGAAGTGGACCTGGCACCTTTATTTTTCGCACTTGAGAACTCCCTAAACACTTTGCAATTTGCCTCAACATGAAGACCGTTTAGATGAATTCTCTTCAGGTGAAGGTTATACTCTCTGCCCAAAGAACATGGTTAAACAATACACATATTATCACAGGTGAAAGTGTCTATGAGAATGAGCTGCAAGTGTTCACAGACAGCAGCGCCTCTGTGACTAGGAAAATACCTGTCATGTCAGTGGCCGGTAATAAAAATACTTTTCTGGATTAGCACAGCTATATAAATGGGTCATGCTCTGTAGATCTATAATGATGAATATTATATTTTCCAAAACTGAAAATGTATTTAATCTTTTACTAGAAAGAAAAAACTTACGATCACCTTACTTGTCAAAAGGTGTTTGTTTGAAGAAATCATTTCTGCCACTTTCGTAATCTGGTGGTGTATTATGCAATTGTGCAGATTTCTGTGCAGGTCAATGCAATTTGCAGGTGTTTTAAATCATTAAAGGAACACTGTATCTCTTAACTGAAGATTCTTAAATGAACTAAATTTCTTATATGGAATGAGGTCATATTCCCATTAAGTACAGTAGCAGTTGTCTCATGGCGTGTTTTGTAAAAATCAAATTATATCTCTACCATCAAACACTTCCTGCGATATAATTAATTGTGGCAGTGTTTTGTGGATTGATGAATAAAAGCGAGTCTGACACTAACACACACACACAAATGTTTTGCTTAGCCATGTACGCTCATGTCTTCCATTTGCTTCATGTCTAGAGGCCTTTAAATATTTTGATATGCTATCATTTTCTAATGTGTTATATATCCCTGATTCTGAGCACTGTTAAATCTTGGTTGTCATGGTTACTCTTGTTACCATTGGCCAACTAACATTTAGCCTTTCTTTTTCTTTCTTTGCTGCATTAAAATGGAGCAGTAAACCTGACAGGTGAGGAATAGAGAACCCCTTTCATGCTCAGTCCAAAAAAAAAAAAAAAAGATACGGGTAGACTTTGGAGGTATTGAGGGGGCGAGGGTGGAGGTTGGATATAAAAGATGCAACTGGCAAGGGGAAGATGGACGAAGCCTAAATATATAAAATAATTTTGATATTAAAATGATTTGGGGGAAAATAGTTTGTCTATATATGAAGACTAGAGTATTTAAAGCCAAATTTAGAAGGTACTAAAACCAGTCTGAGTTTTGTTTGTAGTCAAGGTTAAATGAGCATCTGTATGTGTTAATGTAAGCCATTTTTCTTTTGTTTTTACTGAAAGTTTGATCTCAAGACACTGTGTACAGGAATACTAGCATTCTCACACCCTGCTGATGTTGATGTCAGTGCCTTAGTGAAAACTTATATTTAATTCCAAATTATTTTCCCTGTCTTCCAGCCTTGAATAATACTAGCAATAATAACAATAATAATCCCTATACTGCTTATTTGTTGATCAGTCGAAGCTAACCCTGCAGCTTTCTAACACATACCTAGATGTCTATATATGAATTCCTGATTAAACTAAGAAAAGGATCTCAATGCTCCTCTAACCCGCCTCCCTCCCAATGTTGTATTACAGGGGTTCTCTGGGAGTGGCCCCTGGACAAGCAGCAGTGGCATCAGCGTCACCTAGGAACTTGGTAGAGACACAAATTCTTGGCTCCCCCAAATCCCAGAACTACTGAATCAGAAACTCTGGGAGTTGGTCCAGCAGCCTGCCGTTTAAACAAGCCCTCGTAGGCGACTCTGATGCATACCAAAGTTTGAGAATTACTGCTGTATTATTGTCCCTAAAATCACTTATTACACTTTCACTGGCAGGAAACTCAGACTATCTCTGAGAAGGTGTGCTTGCCATTAATCCAGCAGAAAACACATGCAAAATAGTTTTTCTAGCCCAAAGTCAAAACACTTCGAATCTAGTTAATACACTCAGAGATCCACCTTCTCATTAGAACACTGTCCTCATTTCACAATTTCATCACTACCTTCTTGTTCTATTAAAATGAAATGGGCCACAAATTCGATATCATCTTTTAACACTCCTTCTCTATTTTATAAGTGAAGAAATTAAGAAGGTTTGTAGTTGACTTACCCAAGGAGATTCACACCAATAGTCGTAGAGTTGGGGTTCCATTCTTAATGATGTCAGAATCGTTAAGTGTCCCAATTGATTTCTTTGACATCTCTATGAATATTCAAATAAATATATTTCTTCCAAAAGCCTGTACTCGTACGTCTGAATATCTTTGTTCCAAGTAAATAGATATATATGATCTGCCACAGGAGCATCCTTTTGTTTTTTTCTCCCCACTTTACCTGTAGATAAGAACCAGGTGAGAATAAGTGAAAATAAAACCCCGCTTAGACCACAGAGCAGCATTTTTGTTGTACAGTATTCACAGCCCCCCAAAAAACACATACTTTTATGGTATTAGCAGTTTCTGCCATATCTGAAATGTCATGTGATCTTCTATTCTCTTTTCACCCAGATAACCCCTGCACGTGGTAGATACTTCTCACTGTGAGAAATAAACTTACCCTAGGGCTTTATAATCCTAATAGAAAAAAGAAAACAGCGAGGCAAAATTCAGAATCTGGTTCAAGTCACTATTTGTTGCCTTTTTTCTATCAGTAGACGAAAATGAGAATAATGAGACCTCTGAAAACTTACCAGAAAAAAAAAAAAAAAAATGTTACTCCTTACGTTCCTGTTGGGACTGATTTAGATCATTATACACCATTTAGTACCTTGCAACAGTAAATTCAGTTTTTAAAAATGACCACTGTTACTGATGATGACCAAACTCTTCATCTTGCAAATCTGCCTTAGAAATTCTTTGTTGGAAAACAAACATTTTAACACATTTCTGTTTAAAAATAATGCGATAAAGAGTGTAGGCAGCCGGAATCACCCATGTTGTGATCAAAACTAAAAGAAGCAAAATAAAATTTAAACAGCCGCTTTTCCTAGCTGGCTAGGACTTCTGGAGTCTGATTTCTTGGAGATTATCTTACTTGGACAGATTAGGTGAGGGAGATGTTAGTTATTAAAAGTCAGGACACCCCTCCCATTTATTACGATTATGAATTGTAACTTCAGTCCCCATGCTCTGGGCTTTCCGAGACTCGTCGGGCAACAAGATAGCATTTTCAACTTTCCTGGCGCCAGAGAAACTGAGTAAATGTCTTTAGAGAGTATTCTTTCTTTCCCTGTGTCTCACATCACTCAGCCTGGCCTCAGCACAAAGGAAGATAAGGAGGGTGTCCCACAATATCTGCAAGAGGGAGGGTCTCCTTGCCCAGATATTTCTTCATGTGGTTTCCGTAATCCTGCAAGAAAGACTGTAGAGCCATTTTGAAAAAGGGATAAAAATCCAGTTTTCAGTCATTGGATCTGGCACATCAGTAAAGCCATGTGCCAAGTTGTGTGAAAAGACCCAAACCCGAAAACGGCCACTGGGATTACTTGGAGAAGACCAACCATATGTTTGTCACACGTGGGATTGATTGGCCACACTCGGCGGTGTTTCATTAACCCATTTAGATCCTGCATCTTCGAGAGTAAAACGTCTCTCTGTATTGTGAGGCACATACCCCCAGCATAAACACGGTGACATTTTCTGTTGTGAAAGTGGTCATCGTATCCTTCTTTCCCACTGTCTTCCTAGACCCTTTTTCTCTTCCTTCTCATATCTCTCGGACCAGTTCTCCATCTCTTCTTTTCCTTTCCTTCTCATTTTCCACTCCATGTAACTGGAGCTGCCAGTACCTTTGGCATGCCTCCAACTCACTGCTTTCCTCCGATTGGTAGTAGGGCTTGGCAGTATGCTCTGTCCTAAGGCTATACCTGACACTTTTAGGTGGAAACAGAGAAGCCTGAGACAGGTTAATCCAAGGTTCTGAGAGCGCGAGGTGTCTAACAGGACTCACCCCCAAATATTCATTCCACTGAGGATGTTTTGCTGAAGGCATTGCACTTGAGCAAATCAAGTGTGCTTTCCCTTCACATCAATCTGCTCTTCATCCCCTGGTTGGTTTTATTCTATACAGATGAGCAGAGATGGAAAGAAAGGCTATTTAACAGGAGCCCTCTGGCTAACCATGGAACGACCTGGGTGGCACTGAATGAGAGCCCACTGCCACAGCAACACTAACGAGCTGTACCACCGTCATATCAAAAAGAGAAAGGGAGAGTTCCTAAATACTGCTGCACCCTTTCTCCAAATAAGAATGCCTTTGCTCTGAGAAGGGGTGAGATGCTAGGATTATGCCTCCGGCCTGGAGATTGCTGGAATCTGTATTTGGAATAAAGCACTGTTTGAAAAGTTCTCCATTAGTTAAGTGAATTTTTAATCTAATTCAACCTTAAAGAAAATAGCTAGCTACTACTCTGTGATTATTTGTTTGGGGGGCAAAAAAAAAAAAAAAAAGGATAAAGAAATCTTACGAGAAAACCTCACATTTCTTGCATAGACATTTATTAAAATTACGTTATGACACCTTAAGCAAAGAGAGTTAGCTTGACACCATAACCAGCTGATACTGTTTTTTCCTTGGGATTTGAAAAGAGAAAAGGGATGTTGGTTTTGTGTGGTCCTGATTCTCCTACCAGGTATTAGGTTAACTGGAAATCTTAGAAATGCACTTACTGTATTTATCTGGTTATGGGAAAATCCAGGGCAGATCCACTTGGTAGCCCCCAGTCATGTATCCTAAAGGGAAAAGGAGGGGGGCAGATTTAGCTGTTTAGCTTGAGGCCCAGTAGTTTCTATGAGTTTTTTCCCATGGTAACCACAATTTTAGTATTGGTTACTAGGGTTACTCTATCCTATCCCTCACAAATAGAACTAGTGGATGAGGGAGAAAAGCTAAACAAGTTTCCAAACCTATCTCACCAACACCTCCTTAAGCCTAAAGGCAGAATCACTGAATTATTTAAATCCAGAGATAAAGGAGGACTTTGAGATGATCCACTTAAAAATTTCGGACCTGAGGAAATACTGTAGGCTAGGAGAGAAAAAAGTAACCTGAACAGGGCTTGCCTGGTGGCTCAGTGGTTGGGAGTCCGCCTGCCGATGCAGGGGACACGGGTTCGTGCCCTGATCTGGGAAGATCCCACATGCCGCGGAGCGGCTGGGCCCGTGAGCCATGGCTGCTGAGCCTGCGCGTCCAGAGCCTGTGCTCCGCGACGGGAGAGGCCACAACAGTGAGAGGCCTGTGTCCCGAAAGAAAAAAAAAGTTACCTGAACAAAGTCACAAAAGTCAAAAAGTTTTAAACCTGAAAATGGGGGGTGGGGGGTTAGGAGGGGCATAAATAACTCTGTGTTTTTTTTAATCTCTTTCCATTTTTTTGGTTGTCTTACTCTTAAATTTTTATTCTCTCCCTATAGGAAGAGGGCAGAGTCTGATTCTAGAAAGAGCAGCATACCAAACAGTAAGGAGGTCCCTTCACACCATCCAACAGACCCAGTAGAACTGAGGCGCCTTAATTTCCAAACACCAGGTAAGAGGCATGACTCCTCTTGTCCATAACACAGTGTTTACTGAAAGTTTTATAGCCCCGTTGATATCGCCTTGAGAGGTGAATAGATCACTTTATTTCAAACAATTCTTTGTCCTCCTCTTTTACTCTACTATTTTTGAGACTCACCAAAACATATGTCTTGAAAGGAAATTGCATTCTTTGTGTAAATCTGAAGTGGGGTGGAAAAAAGGAAAAAAAAATTTCCCTTCAAATTTTGGAAAAACTATACTCTTAAGAATATCTACCGGGGGCTTCCCTGGTGGCGCAGTGGTTGAGAGTCCGCCTGCCGATGCAGGGGACACGGGTTCGTGCCCCGGTCCGGGAAGATCCCACATGCCGCGGAGCGGCTGGGCCCGTGAGCCCTGGCCGCTGGGCCTGCGCGTCCGGAGCCTGTGCTCCGCAAACGGAGAGGCCACAACGGTGAGAGGCCCGTGTACCGCAAAAAAATAAATACATAAAAGAATATCTACCATTTTTATGGGCTTAGCATGGTTGATTATTTTCCATGACACCTATCTGGAAAGAAGAATTCAGTTTCTCATCTTATAAAGCAAATGAATGGATGGATGGATGGATGTTACCTCATCCATCCCATTGGGAAAGAATACATTTTTTTCTCGATTCCCCTATTAATTTGTGTCTGTGTTACTCTGAAAGAAAGGGGAAGGGAGGGAGAAAAACAAAATGAGGAAAAAATTTGTATCTTTTAAAATATTACCGAAACTAAATCTCACTGACCAATTTAGCTTTCTTACTGGGGAGACACACTAAGTGACTGAGGATAAGAAAAACATGTCTGTTTCTTAAATCGAAGACCATTAACTGCTTCAACAGAGGAAAAATATTATTCCTGCTGAGGGGCATTTTGTACAGTATTGTTAATTCAAGGCTAGCTCTATTTTACTTTCTTTCACCTAAATCTTACTTATGCCAAATAACAAAGAGTAGAGAGAGGTAAAAACATAAAACTGAGTGGCACTGTCTTAATACCTAATGATACTGGACAAAATTAAAGAGCTGATCTAAGCAGTCTAGTTGATTAAAATTTGATGGTAGTATTGCACCCCAAATTGTTTGAAAGTTTTTTTGTGTGTCAATGGATATTCTATTCACAGTATGGTACACCACAGATTTTATTAAACTACACCTTTGCAATGAATTGCTTTGAATTGAAAATACACAGTTTATTGTGTTTAGCGTATTTTTTATCTTACATGTAGATATGTCATAGTAACTAGAAACTATTCAGTTAAAAGAAATGCCTGGCATTTTTTAATGTGGCTATACAGGTCATCATAGAAGTGGGTTGTTTTTTAAAATTCTATCTCAAATGAGGTTTGTTCTTTAAAAAGCAAAAGATATACCTTCATCAGCATAAAAAGTAAAAGAAAATTTTCACATGGCCGAAAATCTCCCATCTGGGAATTAATTTAAAAGGCTGAGTATAAAGGCGATGGTAGCCCCAAAAGAAGAGAGCCAGTGGGAGTGCTATCCCTCACCACCCCCAGCGCCATCAGAGAATGTTTCCAGGCATAAACACATGAATGGCGACTGTGTAGAAAGGATTATTAGCAGAGTGCTGGTGGCTGCAGGTAGGGAAATATAAATGCCTTTAACCAAGACACCTCCACGTTCAAGAATTCTATAAAGAATCTAATTTCCCCAATGTATGTGGGAATATGAGATCCATTTATAGAGAGAACCTGCTAAATTCCATATAAGTCACTGGAAAGGAGAATGAAGGTTACAACTGAAGTGACATTGCTTATATCACCCATGACTTTACCAAATTAAAATGGGGACCTAGGTATATAAGAAGGTATCAGTTAACTAAGATTAGACTTCTCACCTCAAATGGATAGTAGAATAAAGTAGACAAACAGTAAAAAGGAGAGAGGATTTAGTAGAGGAAGAGAATAGAACAGGAGAAATTGTCCCAAGATCCTTGCACATCTGTTCACTGAGGCAGCATTATGTTGTACTCAGGTAAGCAGTCTGCTTAAGCCTGATTTGTTGAAATAGTCTACGTACCTCCCAAGCTCTGTGATGTGGCCTGCTGTCCTGAAAATGTGACCAGTGTACACAGAAAATTGTACCTAGCTGTCAATGTGAAATTCCTAGAAACGTTACAGTTTTCTTCAGCCAGGATGGATTCCAGCCAGTGGCTATGAATTTCCTCAATTACTTGCCAACGGGATGAGAGCAGAAGTTGGGATTGTTAACCAAGTAACTGTATTGTGCTATTTCTTCCTCCCTGATTCACGAATAACCAAGGGCTTTCCTGGATGATGAAATAAAATGATCCTTTTATTCTAAAGCACCTTTCTTAGGTGTTGCACAGGAAACAATTTTAATTTTTACTTATTTTTTTGGATTTTAAACCATTTGCCCTTCCCTTTTTGAAATGTGCTTTTATATACAGCATACCTTTGGGGATATAATTATCCACAAACATTACAAAATTTGACAGTGTTTCTTAATGGTGTGCATAAGTAGGGAATTAAGAATCCAGGATTTTCAATGGAATCAGAAACCTGTGATTTATATAACCAGCCCCTAGCACAGAACTTGTTCATGAAAGCAAATTGATTTCCACTTCTGATGGGTCTGTTGTAGATGACAAAATGTCAAACTAACATTATCACTTGAAATTCAGTAGGTCTTTCAGAAGGTAAAGGAAACATATTGCTTAGTTCACTGATTCTTAGTTCTACTTTCCTTTAAGGATATTCACCTGTGACTGAAATATCTGTTTACATTTTAAGTTACTTATTCTTGTTGGAGAGTCTAGGTTTAAAGAGCCAGACTTTTTTTCCCCAAATTCTGCTTCATATTTAAAAGATACTGAAACATACATTTTAAATTTCATATAAATACAGTATTCTGACATTAAGTACTTCAAAGAATTTTTTCCTTAATTGCAGTGCACATCTGTCTCTCGGTCAGGGAAAGGAAAAGGAGAATTTTGTCCCTTGCCGCTCAGCTAAGGCACAAAGTGAAGACGGAGAAATCTGTTCTTTTCCCAATAACCATCTTTGTGAGGCTGTGGGGTGTGGAGAGAAACATTGCTTTAGCACACTTACCAAATCTGGGGTGATAAGTCCCTCTGTTTGTGAAACGCTGTATTCAAGCAACTGAACAGGACAAGGAAGGCTCATGCTTTCCCAATTAAAAGCAGGTACCTATGCTTGTAGGTATTTTCCACGAATATATTTATCTGTCTGTTAAGGTTCAGATGGCAGTATACAGCCAGGTTGTATTTGCAAGAACCTGAACTACCTAATCTCTTAGGAGAGTATGGTTTACAACATTGAGTCGTCAGTTATTGGTGTGTGGGGACAGTCAGAACTGGTGTGGAATATGTCAGTTGAAGTAGCATTGCTGTGTCACCAATGATTTAGCAATGTAAAATCGAGAGCTAGGTGTAGAAGGGATCATAAGAAGGGATCATTTAGCTAAGGTGAGACTTATCACCTCAAGTGGGTAATGGAATAAAATGGACAAGATGAGTAAATGAGAGAGGAGATGTAGTAGAAGAATTTTCTAGAATTATTAACTGCTCATCAATGTTTTACAAGCCTTTAAGATCTGTGGAGGAAGGGAAGAAAAGATTCACTTACAAAAGATGTTTTTAGTGAAGCTTCTATTCAGCCTTACACATTTTTGTAGACAGTGGGAACTGGGTATGTGTTAGGATGGCTGAGAGATGAGTTACATGTTGAACAAAAGTGAACTCTTTTTGTTGGGAGGAAACTTTTCTTTTTTTCTGTTAAAAAAATTTCCAAGTCATTTTATAATCCTTCCCATCAACATTTCTTAATTATGTTTATTGAGGAAATTTTTTTAAATAGAAAATAAGCTTGTTAACAATTGTTACACGTAGATTATGGCTATACAGTTGTGCATTATATTATTTACATTTTGTGTGTGTTTGAAAAGTTTCAGCAGTTGTAAAAGGCAAAAAAAAAAACACTTAAAAAAGAAAAATTACTCTTCATCTCACCACTTATTTTTCTTCTTTTGAAATATTTAAAATAAAAAGTAAACGATTTCCTATAACTACTCCAATTTGACCCTCCAGAAATATCTACCATATAGAGCTCCATGCATATCCTTCCAGAATTTTTAATATGTATATACACTTCTTTAAATGATAAAATATATAGCAGGTATATAGACAGATGCATATACATGAAATTTCCTGTTTTACCATTTAACTGCATAAAAATAGACCTGTTTCCAAGTTACTGTATTAGGTTTTGCCTCCTTTTTAACAGGTGAGAGTATTGATGCTGTTCTGTTCTACAGAGGTCACAAAATAAATGAACTCAATCCTCATTAATGGATGCTCAGTTATTTCCCGTATTTTGCTCTTACAAATAATACTGTAATGAGCAGCACTGAGCCCAGATCTTTTCACATCTTGTTGTTATTTCTGTATGATAAGACACCTGGAAGTGTCATGGCAGAGTCCTAGGGTAGGCACATTTACCGTTTTGATAGAGACTGACAATTACAAATATTTTGGAAGTATTGTAAAAAAGCTTTCACGGACCGAGTAGCCCCTCTGGGCAGTGGCCTCTAGAATTGCACAGAATGACTAAGATAAATATACTACTGTCAAAAGATGGTGATTTATCAGAAAACCAAAGAAATGACTGATACGTGTTCCGATTTCTACTTTTTCCAGCAAAGCAAATTTAGAAGTTCAGCATCTTAAAGAAATAAGCTTTTTCTCTAGTATAAAAAGAGGAGTAAAGGAACATATAACTAATCGCATCATATGGTACACTAGTCGCCACCTTTCTTGGTGCCTGCAAACTTCTCCCCAAGGACCAACCCGCTTTGGTTGGTCCAAAGTTTTTAGAATTTTCTTTTCCTGTAAAATTCTTTCTCCCAGTATCTGTACCCCTTCCTCAGAATCCTCCCTTCCCCCACCAAAAAAAAAAAATTTTTTTTTTCAAACAAAAACAAAACTCTACTGTTAGGGGCTTCCCTGGTGGCACAGTGGTTAAGAATCCGCCTGCCAGTGCAGGGGACACGAGTTCAAGCCCTGGTCCGGGAAGATCCCACATGCTGCGGAGCAACTAAGCCCACCCATGTGCCACAACTACTGAGCCTGTGCTCTAGAGCCTGCAAGCCACAACTGCTGAGCCTACATGCCACAACTACTGAAGCTCATGTGCCTAGAGCCCATGCTCCACAAGAGAAGCCACTGCAATGAGAAGCCCATGCACCGCAATGAAGAGTACCCCCGCTCACTGCAACTAGAGAAAGCCCGCATGCAGCAACAAAGACCCAATACAGCCAAAAATAAATTTATAAAAACAAAACAAAACAAAACAAAAACTCTAGTATTTGTACTTGCACCTTTTAGGAAAAGATATTAAAAAATAGATGATCAGATGTTACAACATAAAAGCCTCCTTTTCATTTTGTGGATGACCTTAATATGTTTTGCCCTAAAGCATACATGGATGGTAGGAGATTGATGGGCTGTGAAAAACAAACTCATAAAAAGTTAACGTATCAGAAATAGCAGTATCAGCAGCAGAAATGTCTGCACAGCAACTGAGTGGTTTTGAAAGCTCTTGAGACATGTCTTCTGATGCATTAGTAGTATTAAGTGGATCAGGGCTAACAAGATCCATCTTTACATATATCTCCTTATATTCATATTTTGTATCGTAGGAAACTAAGCCATATGATCTAGATTAAGAACACCAGATGTATTCTTTTTATCTTATATTTCAGAAACATTGGTTCATTGAATCTATGGTATATAAATGGTTATATTTCTGATATAAAGAAACATAGTTTGCTCAAATTCTTCAGTTTGAGAAATCCCACATAAAAATGACTTTTAATTATGCCATATGGTGCTTACCTGAAGAAGCACTCTTGTAGTATCTTTCCCTTAATGATGATCCTTAAGTCAAACTGTCACTGTTGTACCAACATGCAATTATACCTTACAAATCAATCTTCTCGTTTGTCTTTAATTTACCATTCATTCGTGAGGCACATTGTAAACATAGAGTATTTGTAGTTATTCAGGTTAGGCTAAGTAGTACATATTATGTTAAAAGCTGAAAAATATTTTATAAACTAAGTTGCTATGATTTATTAAGTCAGGTAGGTATACTTCTGATTTGATGAACAAATTAACTTCTCCCTGTTCCATGACCACAACCTTTTTTTCAGCCTTTATCACAATTTGTTGGAAAGGAAAACCATGAAGAGAGTATTACTGCATTATCACACATAAATATTATCAGGAAAAATCATCTAAAAGATGTCCCACCACTCTTAGTGACCTCAAAAGCTCCACTTAACAAAATTGTCATAAAGTTGTAAAGTGCCTGTTGGCATTTAATACAAGGTTAAAACATATGGCAAGAATTTGATAAACATTTCTCCACAGATAAAAAAGTCATTTGAAACTTACTGTGGGTTAGATTACTGACCAAGTAAAATAGAACATTTGAAAAGCAAAAACATGGGAAATTAGGGTTTAAAAAAAAAAAAAAATTTCTGCTGAATAGCACTACAGTTTTTAACATGAACTAAAGGTATACATTCAAAATATTTTCATGGAAGCTCACAAAGTTTTGGTAAGAAGTGACTAAACAATGCAGGTGTGTGTATAAAGTGCCCTTTACTTGTTCCCCACCAGTCACACAGGCATACCTTCTAAATGAAGCTAGTTCGTCACAAACTGAGGGTAGTTTATGTTCCTTTGTTACTGAATAAGTAGCCCGAACAGTTTCACAAGCCCATATCGATGTACATGGCACCACTCTCCCTGGCGTGTTCAATGATTTAAGAGACAGCATAGCGTAATGAGAAGTTGCCTAAATGAGAATTGACAAGGTCCGGGATCAGATTCCCCACATAGCCATAGTTTTACTGATAATGATGACCTTGATCAAGTCCTTTTACCCCTCTGAGCTTCACTTTCCTTACTAGTGGAATTAATGCGAGAGGGGAGGGGAGGATAGATGAACCCACAGAGAGTGAATCATGCGAGAAGTATACACTGTCCCGCTCCCCCGCCCCCGCCAGTGTCTCTCCCAGTGCCTGTGGACACAAACATGCTTCCTGTCACTCTCAACCTTCTTTGATTTTAACTCACACAACAAAGGAACAGTTTGCTCTTCTAAAACAGAGATCACAATCTTGTTAGCCAAATGTGGCCTCCAAAGGTCTTTTCTTTGACCCCTACTGGATTTCAACAAAATTTTGAGTCAGTAGTGAAAACAGAGGAAAGTCACGTAATTATCTGGGTTTTCAGTTGCTGTTGAGAGCCTGAGACGCCTCACCCTCTTGGCTCTGTAGTACTACCTGGAAAGATATCTGCTAGAGCTTTGCACCCTTCTAGAAGTTCTCCACGGTCTACACCAGCCCTAAGGATGGCCCTGACATTGAGACAGAGTTCAGTTGCCATTCATCTAAAGCTTATTATTATTACTTTTTTAAAAAATAGAGAAATATTTCTCTTTCCTGAGACGCCACTGAAAGTAGAGAAATGAAAGACAGCTTGTTGCACAAAAGGCTCCTTGTTGCACAGAAATGGGGAGGAGTATATTACTTGTGAAAGTGTTTACTGTTCAGTACCTGGTTATGTTTAACCATTTACCTAACCGACCTGGCCCCTTGAGCCACTGAAAACCTTGACCCCTGCTTGAGGAGATCGTAACTTCCATCCTAGAAATAAAACAGTAAAGATGCCAAAACCACTTAAGATTTTGTTGTTGACTAGATAGGCTAAAATATACAGGTCACTTAACTTTTCTAGACTTCAGAGCCCTCTTGTATAAAATGAAAAAGCTGGACTAAGTAATCTCTAAGGCACCTCTCAGCTTACAATGCCACGATTTTAAAGTTTTACATCTTATAAGGAAGCCACCATGCAGTTACTGTCACAAATATTTACCCTGTTAAAAGTAGCCATCGGGCTTCCCTGGTGGCGCAGTGGTTCAGAGTCCACCTGCCGATGCAGGGGACACGGGTTCGTGCCCCGGTCCGGGAGGATCCCACATGCCACGGAGCGGCTGGGCCCGTGAGCCATGGTCGCTGAGCCTGTGCGACTGGAGCCTGTGCTCCGCAACGGGAGAGGCCACAACAGTGAGAGGCCCGCGTACCACCAAAAAAAAAAAAAAAAAAAAAAAAAAGTAGGCATCATGTTTTCTCCTCCAACCTAAGGCAGATTTCAGTGACTACCTCTGTCATTTTCCATGTTGACAGTGTATATTGTGGTATCATAGCTTCAGAATGAAAACTCTGCTCAGATGCAACGTGTGCCTTTAAAATGCATTTATGTTGTGCATTTGTAGCTTTGAACTGATGAGGTTGTGACCCTGGCAAGCCCTCATCAGCTGTGAGCTGCACTTCAAGTTCTTGTTAATAATAGCTAAAGCACTAAAGCTCGCTAATGGAGACTTAGAGCAGGTTCAAGGGTATCACCAGGAGAAAGCTGATCTCATTCTCATAAACTCTGATTCTTGAACGAAAAAAATAAAGTTACAGCCCCCTGCCCCCATCAGAAATTCCCAAAGGACTGAGACTCATTACCGGGGAACTTTAAAAATATCAATGTCTGGCTCCCATACCCAGCTATTCTGAGTTAATTGGTCAGGTGTGCAGCCTGGAAAGAAGGAATTTTAAAACACCTCAAATTGCGCTATTGTGAAAACACTGTTGTAATAAAACGTTGATTCACAGACTGTGAGCAAAGCCAGCTTGCCAGACAAAAGATTGAAAAGAGACCACAGTGAGGTCAAATTCATAGTTTTCTTAGTGTGTGCTTTTTTATTCAGATTCTAGCATGCTTGATTATATCCTGTAATTTTTTTTTTTCCCCACGTTGGACAATGGAGAAGTTTGGGGAGAATTGTATAACACTATTTTGCAACAGACCCTTGGTGATTATTTTCTGATACGACCTAGAGTTTCATGTTAAATAATAAATGCTGGAGAAGATGTGGAGAAAAGGGAATCCTCCCACACTGTTGGTAGGAATGTAAATTGGTGCAGCCACTATGGATAAGAGTACGGAGGTTCCTTAAAAAAACAACTAAAAATAGAGTTACCCTATGATCCAGGAATGCCACTCCTGGGCATATACCCTGAGAAAACTCTAATTTGAAAAGACACATGCACCCCAGTGTTCACTGCAGCACTATTTACAATAGCCAAGACATGGAAGCAATCTAAATGTCCATCAGAAGATGAATGGATAAAGAAAATGTTGTATATATATCCAATAGAATACTACTCAGCCATAAAAAAGAATGAAATAATGCCATTTGCAGCAACATGGATGGACCTGGAGATTATCATACTAAGTGAAGTAAGTCAGAGAAAGACAACTATCATATCACTTACATGTGGAATCTAAAATATGATACAAATTAACTTCTTTACAAAAGAGAAATAGACTCATAGACATAGAAAACAAACTTAAGGTTACCAAAGGGGAAAAGATGGGGGGAGGGGTAAATTAGGAGTTTGGGATTAGCAGACACAAACTGCTGTATATAAAATAAATAAACAACAAGGTTCTACTGTATAGCACAGGGAATTACAGTCAATATCTTGTAATAAACCATAATGGAAAATAACATGAAAAAGAATATGTGTATGTATAACTGAATCATTTTGCTATATACCAGAAAATAACAGAACACTGTAAATCAACTACACTTCAATAAAAAATAAAATAATGAAAAGGAGTAAATAAATAAGAGTTTCATGTTGGAGGAGTTTCACCCCACGTTTATTCTTCAGCATAATTTTTCTGTTGACAGTTATTCATTTTGAATACATGATATAAGATCATAATTTGGTTAGCTAAAGAAAACTGTATTAAACTGAATTCAAAAAGTTGACAATTCAACTGCATATATTTTCTGTTTTGTAGAATGTAAATGCTCTCCACCCCTCAAAGAAAAGATAGTTACTTTTAGAACCTTTACATATGAACTACATCCACAAGACCCTTCTCTGCTCAGACATCCTATCTACTTGAGGAAGAAATGTGTTATAAAGAAGGAAGTGACTCCAGAATTTATCTAGCCCCACATTTTTATTTCACAGAAGAAGAAACTGATGTGCTTGATAACAAGAAGTTTGTCCCTATTAGTAGATGGCAGACCCAGAAGTAGAACTCATATTCAGTATACTAGTCCATGATTTCTTCTCCTGAACCATCAGATTCCCACAAAGCTTTCCTCCCCTTTCTGTGAAACATCCATTCTGCCATTTTTACTTGTCCTAGAACGTCAGTGCGATACTGTCAAGTCTTACATAATGATTCTTGAACGCCAGGATATCGTTGCATGTGATATATACATATCCTGAATTAGAATGTAATGGATCAGTGCAGGTTTCCTTGGATTTCTCTGTAATTAGCTTCCAAAGTAATACTTCCAGACCATGTGCCAGTGCATGCCAGAAGTAAATATGCTGATTGCGTCTTTGGTTGATTATGACGGTCTTCTACTGCTGTTATACTAATACTTTTCCCATCTCCAACTGGCTTTACTTTTTGCAGCTTTGAGCAGTAATTCAGTCCCCTACGCCTCCCTGATTGGCTCTGTGTCCTCCCTCTCTAGCCAAACCACCACTCAGTCCATATATGATAATAACTCTCTCCCACGATTCGCTCGAAAAGGTCTAAACATCTTTGTCTCTGTTATTTTCTCTGTTAAAGCACTGTAATGGATGTCCACATCATTCCATTTCCAGATAAACCTAGAGTCTCTTGTGCCTTTGCATTTCCACTCTTGTCATTGGGGGCGCCTCATCTGGATAAGATCACTTTAATTATTAGACCACCGTCACCTACCCTCTCCTTCCACAAAATGTAAATGAGTTCAATTCTACCATCTATAGGGAAAAGTTTCAGAAATGGGTTCCAACATTTATGTCCAAATGCATAATTATATCAGCAACAAAGAGTTTCTACTTCCAAGGTGACTCATTTTCATTGGATCTTCCATTAAGATTTTAGCTGACTGAAAACAGACTTTCATAGCCATGAACACTAAAATACCACCTATCACAGCACAGTGCTAAAATGATTGGAAGAAGCAAAATAGTTTTTTACCTGACTTACCAAACCATTGGTAATTCAGCATTTGAGACAAAGGAACTCACTGGGTGGCTTTCAATAACAGCACAATATCTAAAATACCCATAAAGTAATTACACATTGTGTTGACTTAGTGGTCACCATACCACAGCCTGACACCCTCCAAAGAGTCCCAGGGACGGCAGAATGTCAACATGGCTTCCAGTTTGAGCCCCTCCCTCATTCTTTTTCTACGTCAGAGGCTTCCCTGGGGGCATGCTAGTTCACGTTTTTCTAGTCAGCTGGAATCTGCATCTTTAAGACATGAGTCAGCAGTGCTCTCTCATGATGCTCTTGAAAAATTAATCAGAAGAAGTAACATGTAAATCACATGAAAAGTGAGAAACCATTGTACAGCACAGGAATCACCAAAATTGGTGGATTATTTTTACCAGAATCTATGAATCTAACATACCTTCAGCTGGCAGACTGAACTAAGATGTATCACCCACTGTCACTGCTTTCTTTCTTTTTCTACCTTCTTTTTCCTCTTCATCCTTTCACCATTTGCTCCCTTTCCTGCATTCATTTCCCATTAGTGGACAAAGATGTTCACACCTGAAGTGGATTGTAGGTTCGCTGGGGGTTAAATAACGGGGGCTTGGGGCAAAATACCACAAAGCTGTCAGTGTGGCCATCAATAAATGTCCAGGAGAAGGCTGCAACCCAATCTCTACAATCTGCTACGAGTGAAAACATTTTTGAAACTCAGTTTGGTGCCTGATTTTGTCATCAGTGATTATTGTCTGTGAGCTGTGGTGCATGTCCTTCTTTGTGTCCATGTATGCATGTGAATGTCAGTCACCTACAGGTTTGTGAAGTATTAAAGCGATCTTAATCTAGTCACAGTGTATAGTGGATCCTGTAAAAACCTGCAGCATTTTTATTAGTCCTTTTAAAAAGTATATCAGACTATCCATTTCATTTTTTTTTTTTTAACAAATTCATTCTGTTTTATTTTATTTACACCATCATTTCCTTTGCAGGTTCAGATGATTCCGGTTACCCTGGTAACCTTCATTCTTCAAGTTAGTTTTCCTTGATTATGCATAAGTCACTTTATGTTTCCTATCAAGCTATTACGCTTTTCCTTTTAGGGCTTTCTCAGTATATTTTCTTAGTTCACTTTACACCATTTAATTCCACACAGTTTCCATTTCACACAGTGCAGGAGAAGGAGTTTGAAATGACATAACAGTCATTACTCAAAGCAGAAGTTGACATCAAGCCTGACTGTCAGTTTTCTCCACGAGCTAACTGCATTGATTCATAGCACAATAACGCTTTCTTTCACACTAGGAGTGTTAGTTTGGGGATTACGCTTGGTAGCTTTTCATTTGGCTACAAAATTCATCCTTCCAGAGCATGTCCTGCTTTGAGTAACCAAACTATCTGCCTGCTTCCTCACATGAAACATCTTTACTACTCACATATTTTCAGGCCATTTCTAACTATAGTATTCTCTATATTTTGGAATAGTTAGCTTCATTCGTTTTCAAATGTCTTTATTCTTTCCTTTTAATAGGTATGGCTAGCCATCCTCCAATACCTATCTTGGAACTCGCAGATCACATTGAAAGGTTAAAAGCAAATGACAACTTGAAGTTTTCCCAGGAATATGAGGTAATTAAGTGTGTTTCTACTTGACAGTATTTTCAAGAATTGCCCCCCTCTTCTTTTTGACCATATTCTTAAAAACTAACTTCATCAGTTCTTTTTCCTTTAAATATGACTCAGCATCCGATATAAAAGTTTATAACAAATAGCCAACCTAAAAGTATCTGTATAATTAATGTGGTAGTTGTACTCTGAAAGGTGTTGAATTATTTATATGCGTTTGGTGTTACTTAATGAGGTTGATTTATCTTCGCTGATTTCAAGTTCATAGACTATACTGAATGTATAAGCTTCCCAGTATACCAAAGGGGTGCCGAATACACTGATTTACGGTCAGAGGCTCACTGAAAAAGAAATTACACGGAATAAGCAGATTTCCCAGTACTCTTTTTCAGTTTTACATGGCCTGAAAACTGTAATTATTAAGTACATACACATGATTTTACCATTCAGTCTAAATAATATTAGGGCTAATACTAAGATAGTAATATGTTCGCAGAAAGCTGCCTGTGTTTGAAGCAATGGTGAACTTAATGGTATCTTAAATTTTCAGAATGCTTGAAG
This sequence comes from Aethalodelphis obliquidens, assembly GCF_003676395.1. Lineage (NCBI taxonomy): Eukaryota > Metazoa > Chordata > Mammalia > Artiodactyla > Delphinidae > Aethalodelphis > Aethalodelphis obliquidens. Next base: position 58,016,883 of record NW_020837951.1, on the reverse strand, counting down.
GTTTTGTGTGAATCCTTGATGAACGTGAATAAAAAATTGTTGTTTATGTCTGGGTATTTGGATATTGTGGCATTTATCAAGCAGAAAGTTGTAAAACTGGATATTTATGGTATTTCTCAGAAACCGGGACCCATAGTGAAACCAGTCCACGGATTATTCATAACTAAATGATCATTTATCTTTTAGATCAAGTTTAACTTAGCGTAAGATTAACATGTCCAACTAAAGTCTTCTAATTGTGCCAAATAACAAAACTGTTTGGAACAGTTCAAATTCTACCATAAAGAGTTTCTGATTTACTTAACGGGAGTCTTAAAACACATCCTTGTTACATCCCTTGGTTTCTGCTTTATCAACCTGAAATGAGGCTGATGGACTAGACACCTCTCAGTCCCTAGCAGCTCTAACATTTTGCCCTGTCATATTCGGGTAGAAAACCGTAAGAGGAGCCCTAACCTCAAGTGGCTAGAGGGATATCAACTATGTGAAGAAGCTCCATGTAAGAGAACGTGGCGCAGTGGTGCCTGCGGCAGTCTGGATATTTGCATGGACTTTCTAAAGTCTTTAAACATTTCAGATTTTGATTATTTAAATTATTGTGCTGGCTAAGCAAAACCTATCTGTAGCCCCGTGTACCTTCTGCACCTTCAAGAGCTGGTAACCTTTTATGCAGTTTACACACTCCAGCATCTTTGTCGAATATTTGATAGAACGCAAAGGAGATTTTGTTTGTTTGCTCATTGGTTGAGTTACATTTTCCTGTATTCTGTTCTAAGCATTTAAGAGAACGTTTTCAATTTTAGGAAACACATTGGATTGTGAATTGTCTTTATTTTCTAAACGGGCTGCTTCTTATTTCTTTCCTGTTCTTCCTCTTAGTCATAAAGGCTCTTTATAAATTATGCAGTATTCTTTAAAATAGTTTCTGGTTTGAGGCTTGAGGCTGAAATTTGAGTTTTAAAAAGAAAACAAGGCATGTGATGAATGCCATTTGGGGCAACGTAAAAACTCTTAGCTGAGTGTGTTAGTTTTCACCAACCAGAATCTTTCACTCCTCCAACCTCCTCTTTATTGTTATCGTGAGTGTTGTTACTGTTATGCTTAGTGTTTCGTTGTGTGTGATATGATGGGTCACCAAAAAAAATAAAACTCGATAGCTCAACCTGTTAATAAGCTATTAATTGTCAATACCACTGACAGTATTTGCATCATTCAGGCAATCTCAGTTGTATGCGTTGACTACAATAACCGGCCTCCTTTAAATATGGAATTTCTCCAGAAATGCTACATGTAAAGACACACTAATGATACTCATTTAGCCATTAGATTAGAAGTGCTCCTTGAAAGTAGTTACGAACTGCATGCTGGCAGCATTCCCATTAAGAACTCCCCCAGTAGCCGTTGACATGATAGCCCACACTGACTACCATTTATCACAACGATGATCTGTGATTAAAGCTCCCTGGGCATGAATTGACTCTACGGTGCCTTAACAGCCATGAAGGGGATATTTAAGTGATGTATTCATCTGTGATAATATGATAAAGACCTCTACATAATATTTTAGGCCATAAGCAACACATTGAAAAAAAATTGTTTTTGCATATTATCTCCATATAAATTTGAATAGATTTTTCATTGGTTTTCAGTGAAGAAAATGGAGAAAACAAACACAAGTCATTCTTTTCAAACATGTAATTATTTTGGCATAATCACTATGGATTAATGTTTACTCAGACCTCTCAAGATGGGTAAAGCTAAATTTGTTACTTTGATTCTAAGACTAAAGCAGAAGTTCAAGGCATGAAACCTGTTTGCACTGATCCTGAGGTCAGGATAGGAGGAAGTAGGCTTAAATTATAGCACAGTATTATTAGATCATGTGAGAGACTTCCTTTACTGTAAAGAAAATTGGTCTCAGACATCGGATTCAATGACAGCTGGAAGAAGGAACCTGAGAAATTAGTATAACTGCATCCTGAAGGTCTTTACAATTACTTTAGGCTTTTATTTTCTGCAGTGCAACTGCCCAGTCCTACTAGAATTTAAGTCCAGAATTTGAGGATGGCATCTAGAATGCAGGGAACAAAGTCCTCCTTAAATGTGGCATCACTGTCAAAGACAGTACATCAGGCCGGTGAATGTTTAGACTGATTCATAATAGTTGTGTAGGTCTTGCCAAATAAACTCTTAGCCAATGCCTATATATGGATCATTTGGAAGCCTAATTAAAATCCAAATTCCTGGTCCGAACTTCAGAAACGCTGGTTCAGTAGTTCAGCCATGGCAATTAGAAATGCCCATTTTATTTCTTTTTCCCCAGTTTTATTGAGACATAATTGAAATTTAACATTGTATTAGTTTAAGTCATATGATATAATGATTTGATATATGTGTATATTGCAAAATGATTACCACAATAAATTTAGTTACAATCTATCACCTCATATAGCTACAAACTTTTTTTCTTGTGACAAGACCTCTTAAGATCTACTCTTAGCAACTTTCAAATATACATTATTGTTAACCATAGTCACCATGTTGTATATTACATCCCCAGGACTTATCTTATACAGTTAACCCTTGAACAGCATGGATTTGAACTGCACGAATCCACTTATACATGGATATTTTTCAATAGTAAATGCCAACTACAAATTGTACATGTATTAACTCCTGCATTGCTCAAGGGTCAACTGTAAAATGGAAGCTTTTGACCACCTTCACTCATTTCTGCCATCCTCCACCCGATGCCTCTGGCAACCACCAATCTGTTCTCTATTTCTAAAACAAAAATTTTTTTTTCAGATTCCACGTAAGTGAGGTCATACAGTATTTGTCTATCTGGCTTATTGCATTTAGCATGATGCCCATGCCCTCAAAGTCCATCCATGTTGTTACAAATGGCTGAATTTTCTTTAAGGTTGAATAATATTGTGTGTGTGTGTCACCCTCCAATCACACACACACACGACCCTCTGATCTTCATTTCACCATTTCCTAAGATGGCAAATATATCTGTGTATGAGATTTGTTTGACAGGCATCACAGTCAGCATTATCATTATCAACATCATATACAGGAATCCTATTTATATCAGATTGGCTATAAGTAACCACAGCCCCTAGAGTTTGCTTCATGGAAAATAAAGGGTCGTTTGTTTTATCTATTATCTATTATAAATGTATTGATTTATTTATATAGAGCCAAAGGCTACCCATGCAGGGATGCTTCAAGAGCTGTTATCTAGAGTGAGACAGAGAAACACAAATATCATTTGATATCACTTATATGTGGAATCTAAAAAACATTACAAATGAATTTATTTACAGAACAGAAACAAACGTAGAAAACTTATGCTTACCAAAGGGGAAGGAGGGGGGCCTAAATTAGAAGCTTAGGATTATCAGATACACACTACTATAAATAAAATAGATAAACAACAAGGTCCTACTGTATAGCACAGGGAACTATATTCAAATATCTTTTAATAATCTATATTGGAAACAAATCTATAAAAAGAATAGAGAGAGAGAGAGAGGGAACTGAATCACTTTGCTGTACACCAGAAACTAACACAACATTGTAAACCAACTATACTTCAAGAAAAAATTTTAAAAATTTAAAAAAGAACTGTTATCTGAAACTGGAGGACTGTAGAGATTTTCCAACACCCTCTCTGAAACTCTCATCTTTGTGTTTTTCCCTGGGCTGCTCTATTCTTTCCCCTGTACAGGCCAGCTTCTTCTGTTTCTCCCACCCACGTACAGAAAATATATCCTTTGATCATATTTTCTTTTACATAGAGTCCCCCTAAAGAAAGAGACAATTCTTCTTGTCAGTCAAATTCCAAATGCCAGAGAACAAACTCTAAACTTCAATTGACTCATTGGGTTGTGAAGACACACATTAGGACATAGCCGCTAACAGCCCATCCCTATATATCTGGTTCCTTCCTTGGATTGAAGAGAGCAAAGTTATTTCTGAGCTGGAGGAGGAACCAATAATTATCCACGATAGTGCCGTGGAAAAGCACCGTGCTAAGTGCTGAGAGGAATGTAAAACTTATAAGAAACCTTTATTTCCAGGATGTCTAGAAGGCAAACTTAGATATATACCCTGTGCCCCACCCCCAAAAAATACTAAGAAGACCATCTAGAAGCTAATCCTAAGTACTAAGGCAATGCTGTTGGGACTCAGTAAAGGTACTGAAGAAAAGGTAGTACTGAGAGTATAACTTGGAAGAACAGGAGTAAGAAGCATTTTGTCAGGTGGACAATGTACTTCAGGTACGTTATAGATTTTATACCTTTATTTTCTACGTTGAGAAAATAATCCCCCTTTTAAACAGTTACAACAGCAAATTTTCTTCCAGCTTCCTAACAGCTGACTTACAAATTACTTTTTGGACCACAGTCCATCCTGCCATGGCAGTTAGACAGACGTGAATAGTTATCAAACATCTAGTTTCAAATCTGTCATCACTAGCTCTTTTTAGTGGTATTATCTTAAACATATATATATATATATATATATATATATATACACACATATATATATATATATATTTTAAACTACTACTATATCCGGTATCTGGTAATAAACTATAATGGAAAGGAATCTGAAAAAGAATATATATATTCTTTGCCGTACACCAGGAAAACTAACACAACACTGTAAGTCAACTATACTTCAATTAAATAAATAAAATAAAATAAAACTCAACTACTCTGAAGATCAGTTTTTTTGTTGCAATCGGAGAAGGGCGAGAAGCTGTGGTTCACAGAAGGCCTATCAGAAGGATACCTTTGACCTATTTTGTTCCCACCACAAAGTCCGGTCCCAGTGTCTTTGCTGCCATCTGTGGGAAGTCTCTTATCTTTAATCTCAGCCCCCGTGTGTCTCCAGCATTTAGCATCCTAATGTGCTGAGAGTTTCTTCCTGTACTCATGGCAACACTCTCGCATCTCCAGTCCGTACAGTCGATAGTGAGTCTCTTATCTGAAACATTCCAGATAACAGTGCCCTGTCTTTCCATTTTAATGACAGCATGTATGTGGCACCTTTGTCTAATAAGCTAAAATCTTCACAATACTGGTAAGACAGGTAAAGGAAAAAGATATATTACTTCCTCATGAATAATGACATGTATCAAGACAGTGCTAAGATATATAGAGACATTAAAAAACATTGCTTCGATCCTATTTTTAAATGTTTAGAGCTGGAACAGACCTCAGAGATCATGTAGTTTAACCTTCTCATCTTAGAGGTAGGGAACAAGAGATTGAGAAAGGAGTGACTTGCTCAGGTTCACACACCTAGTATGAGGCTGAACCAATCCACAAATTCACGCCTTCTTGTTCTTAGAAGAACACCGTACCTTAACTCACCTGCTCTAGACACCAAAATATTTTACTGTTTGTTACTTACTACGTGTTGATTATAGAGTCCGGAAACCTAAGTCTTCAACTAGATCAATACTTATTCTAAAATTTTTTTGTGAAAATGTCATAGTAACCAATTTGCGTTGCATGATTTTCACTGGGAAAACCAGTAGTTTTTCTACGACGTGCTAAGGGCACATTTCTTTTCTCCATAGACAGTTTCTTCATTTCCACTGGTAAACGTTATATTTCTCTACAGAGGGACAAATTGTCTGTCATCAAAGCAATGACCACAAAAGAAAACATTTCTATTTTCCCTAGAAAAAGGCTCTCGACGTGTGTGTGCCAGGGTGCATTCACAGGCAGAAAGCCTTCGTTGCTCATGTTTTATAAACCTCCAAGCATTCATAAGGCAAAATTACTTGTCATATCTGCTTTCAACTAATTTATAATTTATATGTAAACTCATGACAATGGACATGCATTAGAGCCTCACAGAGATGCAAACAAGAAACCAAACACACACACACGCACACCCCTCTGACTTTTTGGCTAGCTTTCAATGCACTGAAGTTTTCTGCTAAGTGACTCCTCTGTCTTTCTGAAGTAAGAAAGTGGTGGCTGACAGAGATCTATTTTCATCTTTTATGCGGAGTTGACGAGTGGAATTGACCAGGGAAAATCCTCCATTTGTAAATATTTTTTGACACGTGAGTTACAAGAGATTTTTTTTTTTTTTAGTTTTGAACAAATTATGGTGGCTTGTGTAATAGATGAAAAAATGAATGATTTTATGAAATAAAAAGTACCAACCTTTTCATACCTGGGTTAGATAAACCAAGTTAAACTTCCTTCCTTCAGGGGGGACAAATGGCAAAATTTACTATTCCAAAGTGGAACATCCTGATACTGTAGCAATGGGGGTGAGAGTAGGGGAGTCATTATCTACTTTCTTAAGAACATGGCAGTTGGCCTGCTTCAGATTGGGCCCAAACCCCTCTGCATGCCACTCAGGGCCTTGTACTCACTGAGCTAACAGTGCGGGTAGCATGGCACAGTGGCTAAGAACACAGGCCTTTGAGTCAGGCTGTTTGGCTCAAGCTGTGTGACCTTAAGCAAATAACTGAACCTCTCTGTAGTTTACTTTATCTCTAAAATGGAAGTAATCATAGTACCTACCTCGTAGGTAACTAAAAAGAAATTAATACATATGAAATGTTCAGCAGAGTCCCTGATACAAGTGCTCAGTAGTCTGAGTAGGTACTATTTCATCAAATAAATGCCATCAGTTTTAAGATGCACATTCCTTTCAGAGACGTGAAAATGTGAAAGAAATAAATGTCTTTGAATCAGTGAAACCCTGGCCTCTTCCCATCCCTGTCATTGGTCAGACCCCTAGTGCTCTGCTGAACTCAGTTCAACAACAACAACAAAAAGTCAAAGAAGAAAAAAAGAAAACTTGCTAGTTTAAACCAGCACAATTAGCACTAGGTTGCCCTCTCTTTTATTCTACTCATTTCCTGTGTTTGAATATAAGCTTCTCCTGGTCAGATGTTATGCCTCTCTGTATGCTGTTGGCCACGTGGCAACAAGCTCACCACTGGGCCTTCAGCAGATGATTAACCAAAGTGTGTGTCTGGATTGGTTTCTAAGTAAATTTACAGTTCATGGAAACTCTTTGTTGTGCTCAAAATTGCTAGTAGGAACAACAGGAGTGAACAGAACAGTGTCTTTCTCTAAAAAGAGCTGCTCTTCTCATCCCCACCTGATTTATCAGCAGTTGAAGCCTTATTTTCAGACCTGTTTCTCTCAGAAGATAGACTGTCATTATCTTTGGACAGTACAGAAGTGAATGCATTTTAATGCAGACCCCTCAGATTTAACTCAAACGTACCTACTGATTAAACTCCCAGTACGGTTTTTAGAGTAAAGATGGGCCTGCCAGCTGGCAGTCTGAGAAGATGCTTTCTTTGTTCGTAGCTAAGGCCGGCCTCATCAAGTAAGATATAAAGGCACAGAGAGTCCATTCCCGGCTGGCTGCCATTCTGCATCTTGTAAGCAAATCTAGCAGCACACAAAGACACAGCAGCTCACCTTAGAAGTAATGTTACATCCAAAACCAGGGTGTGTGTGTGTTTATAGTCTTTTACTCTTTCTGCACTTCTGTAGCTGTGAGAACTCAAACTGCAATCAAATTCTCAAGTTTCAAAGCTTATTTTTATTTGGACTTCTTTAATGTCCTTAGACCCACTTTTTAAAAACCTCAAACATTTTCCTTGCCAAGGTTAAACTCCATATCTTTAATACTTGAGCTTTGTATTTTTTCTTCTGGGAGGCAGAGCGGCATCTTGGGGGAATCTCATGTAACTTTAGTTTTCTGTTTCTCAATCCTTGTTCTCACACAAGTTTGCCATAACTAATTGGCCCTTAACCATCACTGGACATTGTCCAAATTGTCTTTCCACCTGCTCCCATGTGGAGCCCAAGGCTCTCAGGAAACAATTAATCCTGAAGTGTCTCTAGTTCCAAAGCAAGCTTTCAACTTCAAAGAGACGATAGCAAGAACTAAAAAAGAGACCACTTTTTGAGTTTTGTTTTGATTTTAAAATGAAGTTGGGGTTTTAGGGCCAGAGTGATAAGTGTGCACTTAGAGGGTTACAATAGCAGATGCGGGAGCGAGCTTTGAAGTCAGGGAAAACAATGTTCATATTTTAACTCTGCCAATTAGTAGCTGTGCTGCTTGACCCTGAACCAGTTACTGCGCCTCTGGTGGCCTTGGCTCTCTCTTATTTAAGATTAGAATATTAGTATCTACTCATAAGGTTGTCAGGAAGATGAATATATGTTAGGCACCTGGCCTCTTGCCTTTATGCTTCTTTACGAAGCAAGCATGAAGTAAACAGAAGTGGCCCACAATGTTGTGAACTTTAATACTCACGACCTACCTATTAGTCACTTAATAGCACTGAATTTGTTTCACTGCTCATTTTATCTGCTATAATATTCCCTTCTTCTGCCAAAAAGAAGCTCTATGAAAGCAATTAGGAGAAGGTGAGCGGAGATGAAGACCGAGCATGGCTATGATGTCTGCAAAGTTCTTTTCACATTTCATACGTAATGGAATTTCTGGAAATTAAATCCACATTAAGTATCCAGAAAGATTAAATTTCACTGATGAGTAGAACCTGTCCTCCTGTCTCTGCCATGAATTTGAATGCCACTAGACAAGCTGTTTAACTCCCCCATCTCAGTTTCCTTCTTTATAAAAGGAGCAGTTTGAATGCCTTTGTCTATTTGACAAACATTACTGCAAAATAAAAAATGATCAAGAAATAAGCTTTGCCATGGATGAGTCCATAGTCTCCTAGGAAAAACAGAAAAGGAACCAGTAATCATAAAACATGGTGGGTGGTGCTGGGAGAAGGGAGCTTAGGAAGGGGCAGGTACGGAGGTGAGGCTTTCCCGAGAGCATCTGAGTTGAAAAGTCACTGAAGTTTGCTAGAAAAGGAAGACCTCAGGCCGAGGGAGATGCACATGCAGAGTCATGGACGTGAGAAGAGGCCTGACTTATTCGGGGGACCCCGATGTGTTCGGTACCTGTCACTGCAATGTCAGGGTGCTGCTGCGGAGAGGTGAGGTGGATGCCAACATGCTGAGGTGTCTGCACCAGGTGATCTCAAAAGTATGCTCAAGTCATGGGAATGATTTCCTGCCTCTGATCCTAAAGCTGCAAATGCCCCGGGAAAAAAATAAGTGCATCTGGGTTTATATCACTTTTGAGTATAGCTTTTGGGTAGAATTTTAACAATGCTGCAGGAAAGGATTGGAGCAAGGGATGTCCTTTCTTTCTCTCTCTCTCTTTCTCGCTCTTTTTCTCTCTCTTTCTTTCTTTCTCTAAATGGTAGTGGCACTATTATTCGCCATGGTTTTTCTACTGTGGTTGAACAGGTTGTCGTTCTATTTGAAAAACAGTTGTGGAGCACAGCACCATTTTGGAGAGTGATTAAAGCATTAAGACATTACATGAACATGAACCTGTGGATTTAGCAACGCCTTGGGAAGCATTAGTCTTTTAGTCATCACAGATGCGGCAATTGGAATATTTGGCTTTTAACTGACAAGTTCATGTATACAGCATAATGAGAACTGCATTATTTCTCAGTTGCTGCGTAAGTCTCCTTAATGGTGGGTAGTTATCAGTCGTCCAAACTCCAGCTCATGGAGATCCCTGAGTTAGTTCATTCTTGCTTTTCTCTTCTCTTCACCCTCCCCTCCCTCCTCTCTCTCACTCTCCCCCTCTCCCTGTCCCCCAACCCCCCCCGCCAGTTTTGCAGAATATTTCTTTATACCTTCTTCCACGGTATTAAGCTGCACAACATTTTAATATTATGATAATCTTATCTAGCCTTTCTATAGGGCTTCACTGTCTAAAAAGTGCTTTCAAGGATAATGATAACATTCGTGTAGCAGTTACTACATCACTCTTCACAATACATTACATATATTAGCTCATTCAGTCTTTCCACATAGGTACTATTAGTAGTCCCATGTTACAGAAGAGGGTACTGACCTGAACTACAGGAAAGTTAAATACCCTGTCCAACTTGTCACATAGCTAGTAAGTGGCAGAGCTTGGAAATGAACCTACATGGCTTGGTGGCGGGGTGATATACGGACCACAATAAATAGTTCCCTCTGCTGGTTGATTTCCTTCCACAACAGTTTTCATTATGGTCTTAAAATGAAACAAATTATATGTCACTTTCTATTAAACTACTTGTTTTTTCTGATCCAAAATAAGGCACATTGGCCCATATTTCTGATTGGTATAATTATATTATTTCTGTTTTTCAATATCATGGACAGTCTTTGAACAACAACAACTAAAAAGGACTTGGTTTGCTTTGGATAAGAAACCTCATACCAGCCTCCCTCTGTGTGTTCTTATTTCTATTTTATTAAAAATTAGAAAGTTTGAAGATGAAGTTATCGTTTATCCCTGAAAATGCAGAGCTCGCACTCCAACTCGAACCTTGTTGAACAGAGAATGCTATATCCAGTAAGTTGGACTAGAAATCATCAACTGACGAACTTGACTGTGTAACGTTTCCCATATAATAGTGACTGTATTTGTCTTCCAATCTTGACCAGTTCACTAGGCAAATAAAGTGAAGAGAGGGAGCAGAAATGAATGTTTGAAGGATTGGAAGGTATAAAGAAAGACCCAGTCTTAACTCTCAGAGAAGATAGTAGGTATTGATTTGCTTCTTGTCTTGACATTTTAAACTGCAGAAGAGTCTACTTACTTCTTAAATCCTGAAGATTAAAAAAAAAAAAGTGAAGAAATATGCTAGCAAAATGTTCTCTTCTTCGTCTATCACCAGTTCAATTCCAGCTTCATTTAGATAAAACCCACGATGAAAGGAAAACTTGTTCACTACAGTAAATTAAGTTTCATAAGTCTATTAAAATGATGTAAAGTGACATTTACCCTTAAGATTTTTAAAACATTCTTCCATATATGCAAAATCTTAAGTTTCTGCAATTTAATTTTTTTTTTTTTTTTTTGCTGTATGCGGGCCTCTCACTGTTGTGGCCTCTCCCGTCGCGGAGCACAGGCTCTGGACGCGCAGGCTCAGCGGCCATGGCTCACGGGCCCAGCCGCTCCGAGGCATGTGCCATCTTCCCGGACCGGGGCACGAACCTGTGTCCCCTGCATCAGCAGGCGGACTCTCAACCACTGCGACACCAGGGAAGCCCCCTGCAATTTAATTTTTTATAGGAGCTGAATGATTAAAAAGATAGAAGCTGTTACTTCACAATCAGAAGTTTGCCCTATTTCAAGATGGCAAAGTGTACAAACGCATTGCCTACGTATATGTATTTCCATTCACTTCAGGGTTTACTGTTACTGTTCTGTTTGTTTTAGCTCCAACTTTTGTTTCTGCTAAAGTGAACAGTATGTCAAGTGGCCTGTAAGTTAATGAGCTGGATTGATGAGGCAGAAGCTTGGCATCAGATCGATGATTGCACTGAGTGACCTTTTATGATTCTCCCTAACCCTAGAATTCTGTTTCTCTGATTGTTATAAAACATGATTAAAAGTAGATATTATATAGAGGAGGTTCTGATGCCAGGTTTCCCTTTTGTTTTTTTTTGTTTCTCATTGTGGTCATGCCCCACGCCAACCCTGCAGGCTAAGGTCAAATCTCTTCTATCCGTGTTCTGTAACTCAGGAGTGCGGGCATGGCTGAAGTGATTGAGAAACCGTAATGAGTATAGTTAATGAACAGTGAAATGCTTCCTCCCTTGTATTAAGAGCAGTTAGGGTACCGCATTAGCGATGGTAGAAGAACTTGGTCTCCTCCCCCCCCAAGGTAATTAATTGACCTCCTTGTCATCAGCTGAGACATGAGGAGAATAAAAGTTTCTGCCTGAGCATTGGAGTTGGTGGAGGTTGCTGTGCAACTGGGCATTGATTTCCCTTTTTGTTTCTTTTCTATTCCTTCCATATTGATCCTTCCTGTCACAGCTCAAGGAGTCTCCCATTACCTTAAAAAACAAAACAGAACACTGTCCGAAAGTTTCAGAAGTTTGAATCTAGTGTCATAAAGTTTCCACTGGGAATTATATTTGAGGATTTTCAAAATCTTCTAGTCTAGTCTACCTCTGTTGTTTTACTCAAGATATGACATTTTCCTGGAGGTTAAGAGACAGACATGGCTGAAGTCACTCAGCCAGTTTCTCATCTAACATTATATATAACAGCTGATGTTTTTCTGGTAGACTCCCTAAATAAAAATACACTAGTAAGTAAATAGAAATATTCTCAAAATAAAACTGTAGTAATACATGTTAAAGTCAGGTTAACTTGAAACAACAAAGAAGTTTTGCTGTCTATATGAGAACCCAAATTATGAAAAGAACTAGGTAGCTATCAAGGTTTGCGATAACAGAGGTGACTTTTATTTATTGAAAGAAATAAGATGGTTTTAGGCCAAAAGCAAATTTATGTGATATATTTGGTATATTTTTCTTCATTATTTTGAGATAGAATTCATGTGTTATAAAGTACAGCATTTAAAGTGTACAATTCACTGGATATACTTTATATTTGAATATTAAATGGATATATTATCAAGAATCAGGGAGACCACTAGGCTTTTTTCCCCTACATTTTCATGAAGATTTATGCTTCTTTGGTTTGCAACACGTTTAAACACCTGACAGAGGGACCTCTTGGCTCTGTGGAGTTGTTTGCAAATGCCAGTGTCAGAGTCTGGGGAAAGCTTGAGTAAAAGACCAATATTACGGTGAGACAGGTGGCTGGCACTGTGTATGTGGCAAGTTTGATTGACTCTTCGCTGTGCTTGAATCCATGGTATAGCAAGGGATCACAGTCTCTATTGTTTTACTGGTGTGTTTTCCACTAGAATCGAGCTTTTTCAGGGCAGGGAATGTATCATATTTATTGGGGTATCCCTGTGACTAGCAGGTAATATTGGGGTATTTACCCATGACTAGCATGATGAATGTTACTGGAATGAATGTAGGAATAAGTGTAAAAAATGAATAGGAACATGGTATGCTCTTCACATCTTCCTTTTCCCAAGCATAGTCACACAATATCAAGATGGACATCATTTATCAAATCATGAATAGAGATGCTTCATTAGGTTATAATATTACTGTACTGCAGCAGAGGTCCTATGGGAACAGACGGGTGGCAACCTCATGGGCAATGGTCTTCTATCTAGGTGGACAATCAACCTTTGGCTTCCTTGGTGGACCTCCCTTGGGCAATATATTAGTAGGACAGTGCGGGAGATCAAGGTTATCTGACAGGGATTCTGCACAGATAGGGAAGCCATCCATTCCTGTGCATAACCTAAAGCAGCAGAAGAATGCTGGTTGCAGAACTCACTTTTCCTATTCTCTATGTCTATAAAGAAAAATGTTCTGTAGTTTTCATATCTCCAGGCCAACTCTGGGCAGGGAAATCATCTTTCCTCAAAGCTAAAAATCTGCCAGCAAGTTTCACAAAGACTAGTAGTTTCAGTATTTATCTCTCTATAGTTTTATCATAAACATATTTGCATAAAAAGAACATGTCTGTTTTCTTAAGACTTCATCTGTTCTTGCTACTCATTTGCTCTTGAAAAGGGATATAATTTTTGTTTTTGATCTATAATCATTCCCACAGCAAACAATTGTGATGCCACAAACCGAGGATTATAGTTTTCCTTAGTGAATAAACAAATGAACTCTGTGAAACAAAGCTGCTCATTTCTTCCAAATATCCCTGAGAGCAATGGAAGACAAATTCTAAAAATATTGGCTACCTCTAAAAAAAATTTCTAAACACATGAATGCCCATTCCTTTAGAGGTCTGTTTCCTCTTCTAGCTTTATATTCAGTTCATCTTATACTGCAGACATAGTGTTACTGAGTTCTTACTATGTACCAGGTACTTTGCTAAGCTCAGGGGATACAAAAATGAATAATACATAATCCTTGTCCTTGAATTTTCAGCGTAAAGTTTCCTTCAGTTTTTTAGCCAAATTTTAGGCCATAGCTACAATAACTGGATTTTGTCAGGATTCCAATAACATGCAGCTATGAGTTTTACTCCAATGTAATAGAACTCGGATTTTTATCTACTTTTGTCTTGTTTTTTTAAAAAATCTTTAATGGAGTATAATTGCTTTACCATGTTGTGTTAGTTTCTGCTGTATAACAAAGTGAATCAGCTATACATATACATATATCCCCATATCTCCTCCCTCTTGCATCTCTCTCCCACCCTCCCTATCCCACCCCTCTAGGTGGTCCCAAAGCACCGAGCTGATCTCCCTGTGCTATGTGGCTGCTTCCCACTAGCTATCTATTTTACATTTGGTAGTGAATATATGTCCATGCCACTGTCTCACTTAGTCCCAGCTTACCCTTCCCCTCCCCATGTCCTCAAGTCCATTCTCTATGTCTGCGTCTTTATTCCTGTCCTGCCCCTAGGTTCTTCAGAACTTTTTTTTTTTTTTTTTAGATTCCACATATATGTGTTAGCATACGGTATTTTTCTCTTTCTGACTTACTTCACTCTGTATGACGGTCTCTAGGTCCGTCCACCTCACTACAAATAACTCAATTTCGTTTCTTTTTATGGCTGAGTAATATTCCATTGTATATATGTGCCACATCTTTATCCATTCATCTGTTGATGGACACTTAGTTGCTTCCATGTCCTGGCTTTTGTAAATAGAGCTGCAGTGAACATTGTGGTACATGACTCTTTTTGAATTATGGTTTTCTTAGGGTATATGCCCAGTAGTGGGATTGCTGGGTCATATGGTAGTTCTATTTTTAGTTTTTTAAGGAACCTCCATACTCTTCTCCATAGTGACCGTATCAATTTACATCCCTATCAAACTACCAATGGCATTTTTCACAGAACTAGAACAAAAAATTTCACAATAGCCAAAGCAGTCTTGAGAAGGAAAAGCAGAGCTGGAGGAATCAGGTTCCTGGACTTCAGACTATACTACAAAGCTACAGTAATCAAGACAGTATGGTACTGGCACAAAAACAGAAATATAGATCAATGGAACAGTATAGAAAGACCAGAGATAAACCCCCGCACATATGGTCACCTTATCTTTGATAAAGGAGGCAAGAATATACAATGGAGAAAAGACAGCCTCTTCAATAAGTGGTGCTGGGAAAACTGGACAGCTACATGTAAAAGAATGAAATTAGAACACTCCCTAACACTGTACACAAAAATAAACTTAAAATAGATTAAAGACCTAAATGTAGGGCCAGATACTATAAAACTCTTAGAGGAGAGCATAGGCAGAGTACTCTATGTCTATATTTGTTATAAACACCATGTGAGGAGTGATGGGATTTTTTTGGTTTTCTAACATTCAATAAATTCAGGGATTTAGAAATCCAGTTTGAGTTCTAGGAGCTATCTAAAATCTATTCTTCAAAGTCTGTATTTGCTAATTCCTTGGGCTGAAAAATAAATCCTTTAAACTTTTAGGTTTGTGGACCCATTTTAGAAAAAACATATTTCTTTTTCTCATATTCTGTTACTTGAATCTATTTAAATAAGATTAAGGAACAGAATTTGTTCTTTATTATGTTTCTGTGACAGAATTTTTAATGTTTCTTTAAGCACTAGGAACAATTATCAAACATAGTGTTTTGTTATCATTTTAACCAAAATTCCTTAAAGGGATGAAATACATACCTCCAGGGAGTAGTATGAGATACTAAAGTATCATATAAATTTCTTTTTACTTTCCTTATTATAAAACCTACTTGTATTTTAAATATCTGTATTGTGAAAGAGGGTATATCTATTAGAAAACATCCTTTATGTTTGTTACTTTACCCTTATTGCTATTTATAACATTGTTTAGGCTCTTTGTATTTTGTTTGCTATCTTGTTAAATTATCAAAGCATACCCTCAAATTGGAGTAAATAAGATTTATGCTGTGTAATAAAAAGCAGAGTCTATAATATTTTTTCTTAATAAACAACAGACATTTTAAATAAACATATATAATTATTTTTCTTTTCAAGAATAAAGCTATGTTTACATTTATTGAATAGCTTGATTGATAATACTTTCAATTTTGAAAAAATGGAGTTGTTTTTACAAGAACATTACTTTTAAATAGACGTATATACATCCCCTAGAAAGGGTATATCTATTCAACTTTTTCCAACATTGGATAGGAAAAGGGATATTTTTATTCCTCTAACGTACCATGGGCCTTGTTTAAATTGTGCCATTTTATGAACCATAGCTTATCCAATGGGTTATTTTCACTAGTCTTGATAATCAATATAGATTGCTGTAAGGTCAATGGATTTACAGCTTTCAGCTTTGATGGGGAAGATAATCTGAAGAAGGCATCAGCCTGTTACTTTCAGGTTCAAAATCTTTGTATATCTTTTTAAGACTCAGCATTATAAATCAGGATGAAAGTGTAATTACAAAAGAACCGAGTTTCCCAATTTCAAGACTTTCACAGCAATAGAGACAAAAATCTAAAATTGTTAAAATTATATCAATATATTTTACTTGCACCTGTCCTGGGCTATCCATTTTATAGACTACAAAGATAAATAGTAAATTATATTTCATTCAGGAACTTATAGGGGAGTTGGAGAACTAAGGAATTATTACATGAAAAGGTAATTTATAATAATGAATTTAAACAATTTTAAAAGAAGCAAAGCTAAACGTAACTAATTGTCAAACGAATGGGCCACGGTGTAATGTATGGTGATGGTGCATGTGAAAGTACATGGGAGAGATCTCCAGGCAGGCAGGGATTAGAATCATGGGATTTAAGCTGCACCTTGCAAGAAAGGTAGGATTTAAAAAAACAAAAAAACAAAAAACAGAAATGATAACAAAAGTTCTCTCCAGACAAGAAGTATTCCAGTATTAAAGAGGTCAGAATTGAGAACCTCTGACAAAGACAGAGGAAAATGGAGCCAAGGGCTGGAATTTTGGGCCATTCACCAGGACAGATTTTAACCAATTCAACATTTTTATTGAGGTGGCACGCACACTGAGGAACACAACATGGCAATCCTTGACTCTAAAGTACTTTAAGTCAGTACAGGAAACAAGACAGTGTAAGATAATATGAGACAAATGTAGAAACGGTGCTATAGGCATTCAAAAACTAATCATCCTAAGAATTCAATAAGCCATTTCAAAAAGAACTCCAGCTAGTCTTTAGAGTGTCAATGTTCACAAACCTATGTGTTTGGATTACAGTTATTGTTTCTACTTTTGTCTTCACACACATAATTGTGAGCTTTCTATCCTGTTTTGTTTAATGTCCACTGCATCCCCTTAGTATAAATATGCCTCTTTTACTGACAACCTATATTTTGAGCATGGAGTTGTCTCTCTCACAATAGTTAACAGAATACTTGAGATGAGGATGGTCATATAGGATGACAACTGCCATAATGTTTTTGTGTCCAGATCCAGTAAACTATGGTTACGTGGTAACGCAACCCAGTTCTTTGTAATGACAGATTTATTGAAGACAAGCTTACGGAAGGATTATACTAGAAATCCTGTTAAAGTGCCATCTATTAAACCATTAGAATAGTCATTAAAACTATTAATGCAGACTTGTTATTCATGAGTTATTGGTCTCTCATCACTCTCAGGTCTCTGCCAATACTATTCTATCCTTTGCTCCACTGTGGCTATTCAGTTCCAAGGAATGAAAGTATATCAGCTTTCTCTCTTTCCTGCAGAATTTATGGGGTTGTGTGTGTGTGTGTGTGTGTGTCAGGGGAGGGGGGCAGTGTATGTGAGGGAGAGGAAGAGATAGAGGGAGAAGGGACATGGTTGAGAGGGTGGAAATTGAAACCCTGTGTCTATATGTTCTTAACTATATAGGGTAAAGATTTAAGACTTCTTTTAAATTTGATAAGAATTGTGTGAAAATCAAATTATATAGAAAGCTATAGCTTCTCT
Source organism: Aethalodelphis obliquidens (assembly GCF_003676395.1). Classification (NCBI taxonomy): domain Eukaryota; kingdom Metazoa; phylum Chordata; class Mammalia; order Artiodactyla; family Delphinidae; genus Aethalodelphis; species Aethalodelphis obliquidens. Next base: position 57,998,981 of record NW_020837951.1, on the reverse strand, counting down.
TTCCACGTTCAGAAAAATTTGGAAGTGAAAAGTACTGTGGGAATTATGTATCGTTAAACCAGAGTGAAAGATATATCCGGTGTTTAATCTATTTTCTTTAATATCCACAGTTTTGAAATAAGCAACTCAACTTCATGATAGTAAATTTAAAGTCATAATTTATATATATGCATTAGAGTGTAGTAGTTAAGAGCGCAGACTTCAAAGTCAGGAAACTGATTCACATCCCAGTTCCAGTTCTTTATGGACTACCAGGGGGATGGAAAGTGTCTTAACACCTTTAAGCCTCCATTTCTTTATTCATAATACAGACATAACAGTATCTACCTAAATTTGTTTTAAGAATTATGTGAGATTCAGTGCATAATGATGATGCTACCATCATCATCATCATCATCATCAAAATCATAAGTACTTTAACCTGATTATTTCTCAGTACCACTCTTTGATGAGGTTAGAGGGAGATAATCGAGTCTTGTGTTGGCCGTTTCAGTGTTTTTTCTTGTTCATAAATCTACACTGAGCTTTATCTCCATAGATGGCCATAGAAGCCAGTTGAAAAACTTGACATGGATTTCTCAAAATACCCTCCAGAGTGTTGAGTCCTATAATCTGCCTGCTTTGCCTCTAACCATAAGAGGAAGTCAAATGTGCACTTGTGAAGAGTGTCCTTCAACCCCCTTTTCCTCCCATTTTGGACATAGTACGATGTTTACAAAGTGAAAAATTAAAGAACACGATAACATAAAATATTAAAATAATTATTGTTAAATGATAAACTGAGATATATTTAAAATTATGAAGAGTTTGCTTGAGCAAAAGTTTATTCAGATAGGGCAGCACCAAACCCAAAGTGGTTAGGAACACTCTGCAGACAGCAGCTGGGGAGAGACATACAGGGAAAGTGGAAGCAAAGTAAGGAAATTACTGATTGGCTATAGTTTAAAGCCTAGTTGGCTGTGTGTGATTGGTTGTCCTTAGCATTTTGCTTTTGTAACCTTGAAGCATTTAGAGGCTTAGATTTTGGTTTGCTAATGGAGACTGCCATTGCATTAGAGCCACCTCAATCTAATGGCCTCCCTGTTTAATTAATTTAACATTATCAATCCCCACATCCCAGAGATAAGATGTATAACATTCTAGGTTTTTATATTGATTTATGTATCTATATCTGTATCTGCAGTATGTGTATATAAATGTATATATTTTAATAATAGTACTGTTTTATAGTTTTTTTAACTTAACAGTAAAAGTGGACATCTTTATGTCAGTAAATATAGAACAATTTCAATAGTTTCATACCTTTTTAAATACTATAAGTAATTAAACAGTCTATTATATTAAATTTCCTATTTTTTTCATTGTTGTAAATGATTCTACAATGACTGTCCTATGCATTTGTCTAGTAGACAAACACGTTTTTCACTTTCAAGGCATTTAGGCAAAGTTTAGTGCCTGACGGTATGTCTGAAGTCTAACCTTAGGAGATGATGAATCAGTGACCAGCTTAGTTTGAAGAATGAGCACAGTGAAATGAATGGGAGTCAGTTGGGGAAGACAAAGTGATCCCAAACTAAGCCTCCAGGTACCAAACTAAGCCTCCAGGTACCAAAAGGTACCATGAAAGTACCTTTTTTTTTTTTTTTTTTTTTTTTTGCGGTATGCAGGCCTCTCACTGCTGTGGCCTCTCCCATTGCGGAGCACAGGCTCCGGACGCGCAGGCTCAGCGGCCATGCCTCAGGGCCCAGCCGCTCTGCGGCATGTGGGATCTTCCCAGACCGGGGCACGAACCCGTGTCCCCTGCATCAGCAGGCGGATTCTCAACCACTGCACCACCAGGGAAGCCCTGAAAGTACCTTTTGATAAGGTCACTCTACTTCAGAACCTGATCCTTAGTTTTATAAACTTTTGAGTGGTAACTGATTTATGGGGACCTCACTTTCATTAGTTATGTGATCTTAGTGGTTATGTCATACAGCTGTAATGACTGGATGCTACCGTCCTTCTGAGAGGACCAAATCATGGTCATCATCCTCTCTGATCCTCTGTTTTCTATGTGTCTATGACTTACTTTCTCTATCCCTGATTGACACAGAATTTCTTTAAGTATGTTAATGCAGATTTTTTTGAAAAATATTTTAATATATGTTCTAATACTTTAGAGCATATTATATTTGAAGACATATGTGATGGTGTAATTGTGTACTACTCAAGCAATAGAATAAACCTATGGTTCCATTTACAGAGCATTCAAAAAAAGTAAGGAAGAAATTATAGCTAATTATACCTATTTTACAATAATAATTTAAAATATTATGCAGTATGTTAGACACAAAAGCTTAAAAATTTATATGGAATGATGAGTATATAAAGTCAGTTCCTTAACTTCGTTCTTTTCCTTCACAAGTGAATACACATCCAGCCAGTTTATGTACCATCACATTCCTCCCATCTACCACCCTGCCCCAGAAGGAAAAGTTATGTAGAATCTGAGTAGGCTAAATTGCTGGATTAGTAGAGAGCAGGGTAAACGTGTGTCAAGAATCACATGTTCTGTTCTCTCTTTTTTTTTCTATCTTCTGTGCTGTTCCATAGGAAAGCTCAACAAAGGTGAATCATTGGGTCAGACCAGCCAGCTTCTCTCATTCTGGTTTTTATGTCCCACTCTTACATCAGCAGAGTAGATAAGTGGAATAGGTGTTGTTCTGAAGAAATTGCTGTCTTTACTTTTCCCCACTCACCCCATGTGATAGAGTTTGTATGTGAACTTAGTAAGTAGAACCTGCCATCTGTCTGTCTGTCTGTCTGTCTCTTACTCTCTTTCCATATCTTTGTATTCCCCTGGCTCTGATGGTTATGACACTATATCATGAAGCTAACCAAGACCCCAAGATATAGATGTGGATATGAAGAAGTTACAGCCTGCTCTAACCTTATAATTTATTCCCCAAAGTGGGCCACTATGAGAGTGAAAGATGGTCCTATTAATAATTAAACTGGGACAGCAGGTGTAAACTAGGATATAAGCCCCCCCCCAACTCCAACACGTCTTCATAATTAATTCAGTGGGTGGAAGCATCTATAATTTCTTTTAGTGATAATTTTGTATCAGTTGTCTTAAACATTTTATTTCACTTATTACTTTTGAGTCTAAACAGATGTGCCAACATTTACAAAGAATGGTGAGGAATAAACACATTCATCTTGTTAATTCAGTACCAAAAAAACAGTGCCCTTTTATTCATGGAAAAGAAGGGGTACCACTGTGAATTTTTAAGTTAAATGCTGAACATCAATTGCATTTAATAATTTTGTTTGTTACCTGTAGACAGTTCTCTTCATAAACATTGTAATTACTTTCTACCAATTCAATCAACTTTCTCTCTTTAATCAGAGCAGTTAATAAATTCCTAATAACATTTTCTTGCCCCAAACTGTCTAGAAAATTCTTAATTCCTTTTGCTTTTCCAAATAGCGTTAGAAATCCTAGTCTGTGAATTATATTTATAAAATGATTCTCCATGAAGCTCTAGTCTATAAGATCAACTATAATTTTGTCCATCCCTTTTTTATTATTCACTTTAATTTGAAGCAGGCAATACACAGCTAAAACCTAAAACATTTGGATTAAAAGGTATCACCACCACCATCCCTCTAGAGCATTGCCTTTGGGAACTAGGAATAAATGTCTCTTTTCTGCATTGAGTTATATCCAGGAAAATGTTGGAGCACATTAAAAATCGGAGTATAATTTTTAAAATTTGGGCCTTTAATTCTTTAGATCTTAAAACTGTACCTTCTTTTTTGAACCCTTATTTGAAAGAGGCACTCAAAAAATAATCTTCCAGAGTCACATATATCAAGTAAAATAGCTTATCTGCATAGTAGAGACCACATAGCTTTGTCCTACTGAGTTGAAAAGGAATCCAGTAGTGTGTTGTTGTTGCTGTTTTTGTCATTTTGAATCCATAGTAAATTAGGGTGAGTTAAATGTGCACGTAGGTGTAAATCCTCAAGAAATAAACTAACTCATCCTTAGTGCCAAGATATAAAAGTGTCTATCAAAGGGCAGCCTGAACTATTTTCTCACCTAATATGGCCGAATGGCTTACTATGAGTATAGTTTGTCCTTTCTGCTTCTCTACATATCAATTCTAATAATGTAAATAAAGACATTATTGAGGGCATTTTCTATAAGTATTTGTTACATAATAAGTTATAATCAGAATTTCATTTCAAATCTAAAGGCAACATTTAAACTTGATGCAGTTTTATCACTTATTTAAAGAAGAAAATTTAGCTATGTACAAAAAATACCTGATCAAAACACTTTCTGATGCCTTCAATGAGTGTGGTATGTTTTTAAATTATACATCCTTTTTCTCTTAAAGGTGGGGAATTCCCACATCCATTCATTAGTTAACACTGAGAGCCTTGAAAAGTCCCTATTTCAGTCCTTCAGACTCTAATGGTGGCCTAGATCAGAGGTACTTTATAGGGAAAGACATAGGAAGTTTTGTTAACTAATTGGGTAAAGAGAGAGAAAATAAAGGCACAAACCTGATGCCTGGATGACAGTAATTGAAAAAAGGAACACAGAGCAAACAGACCCAAGTATGTGACCTGCCAAAGCTAACAGGGGCAAAAGGAAAGCAAGTACCCTGAGTTCTGATTCCCAGACTTTGCTCATCACCATACTTTCCACCCCTTCCTCACATTTCAGTTTTTAAAGTATCATTGGATTCAACTGAACTCATGCTGTTCTCTTTGATGCAAGTACTCATTATGTCTTTTGCAGGCCTCTGCTAATTGTGCAAAATATAGCCCTTCCCAACTATGCAAACACCGGTCTTTTTCAAACGGATACATATTAATTTACCATTTTCAAATGGGGAGAGAGAATATGAATGAATGAGAATTTTAAAAAGGTTTCATAAGTGGCATGATACATTTAAAGTGATGAAAGGGAAAAACCTACAACTGAGAATACTCTACCTAGCAAGGCTCTCATTCAGATTTGATGGAGAAATCAAAAGCTTTACAGACAAGCAAAAGCTAAAAGAATTCAGCACCACCAAACCAACTTTACAGGAAATGTTAAAGGAACTTCTCTAGGCAAAAAAGGAGAGGCCACAACTAGCAATAAGAAAACTGTAGAAGAAAAATACTCACCAATAAAGGCAGAAACACTGTAAAGGTAGGAAATAATCCACACACAAAACAATTAGATGTAAAATATGATATCAAAAACAGTAATCATGAGAGGAAGAGCAGGCTATTTAAAATGCATTTGAAATTAAGAGATCAGCAATATAAAATAATCACGTGTGTGTTTGTGTGTGTGTGTGTGTGTGTGTGTGTGTGTGTGTATGTATGGTAACAGCAAACCAAAAATCTATAATAGATATACACACAGAAAAGAAAAAGGAATCCAAACGTAACACTAAAGATAGTTGTCAAATCACAAGAGAACAAAAGAAAAGAAAAGAATCCAAAACAACCAAAAGACAGTAAGAACATACATATCAGATAATTACCTTAAATGTAAATGGACTAAATGCTGCAACCAAAACACACAGACTGGCTGAATGGATACAAACACAAGACCCATATATATTCTGCTTCCAAGAGACTCATGTCAGATCTAGAGAGACATATAGACTGAAAGTGAGGGGACAGAAAAAGATATTCCATGCAAAGAGAAATCAAAAGAAAGCTGGAGTAGCAAAGCTTATACATGACAAAATAGACTTAAAAACTGTTACAGGAGACAAAGAAGGACACTACATAATGATCAAGGGCTCAATCCAAGAAGATATAACAATTGTAAAAATATATGCACCCAACATAGGAGCACCTTAATATATAAGGTAAATATTAAAAGCCATAAAAGGAGAAATCAGCAGTAACATAATAATAGTAGGGGACTTTAACACCCCACTCACATCAATGGGACAGATCTTTCAGGCAGAAAATCAATAAGGAAACACAGGCATTAAATAACACATTAGACCAAATGGACTTAATTGACATTTATAGAGCATTCCATGCTATAGCAGCAGAATACACATCCTTTTCAAATGCACATGGACCATTCTCCAGGACAGACCACATAGTAGGCCACAAAAACAAGCCTTGGTAATTTTAAGAAAATTGAAATCAGGGGGAGATCAAGAAGGCAGAATAAAAGGATATGGAGCTCATCTCCTACCACACATACATGAAAAATACATCTACAATTCTCACAGAATATCTACAGAACACTAGCAGAAGATCTCATACAACTAAAGGTACAAGAAAGATCACCACATAACCAGGTAGAACACAAGAAAAAGCGGGGGGCGGGGAGGGTGGATCAGAATGGGAACTAGAAATTATAGAGAGGAGCCAACTATAAAACTCACTTACCAAGTCAAAGGCCAAGCTAAAGGCAATAAATAGCAAACTAAATAATTCAGAATGAATAAGTGATCTGGAAGATAGAATAATGGAAGTCACACAAAAAGAGCAGACAGAAAAATGAAAAAAAAAAGCAATATACAAGACCTATGGAGTAATGTTAAGCATGTGAATCTATGCATAAGAGGGATCCCAGAAATAGAAGAGAAATGGAGATCAAAAATGTATTTGAAGAAAGTATGACTGAAAACTTCCCAAACCTAAATAAGGAAACAGATATCCAGGCACAGGAAGCACAGAAGGTCCCAAACAAGATGAAGCCAAACAGACCTACACCAAGATATATTAAAGGTAAAATGGCCAAAGTTAAAGAAAGAATTCTAAAGGCAGCAAGAGAAAAACAGAATGAATTACAAGGGAACCCCCATTAGGTTACTGGCTGATTTCTCTACAGAAACACTGCAGGCCAGAAGGGAGTGGCAAGATATATTCAAAGTCCTGAAAGGGAAAAACCTGCAACCCACGATACTCTACCCAGCAAGATTATCACTTAGAATAGAAGGAGAGATAAAGAATTTCTCAGTCAATCAAAAACTAAAAGAATACAGCAGTACTAAACCTATCCTAAAAGAAACATTGAAAGGTCTTCTCTAAATAGAAAAGCAAGAATCTATAGGAAAGAGAAAATAACAATCGGAAAGTAAATCATTTTTTAAAAAGCCAGTACACAGAATTAAAAAAAAAAAAAAAAAATGTTGTGAACACGATAATAACTACAATGAACAGCAAAAGGGTAAATATGACGATGTAAAAGAGGACATCAAAATCATAAAACATGGGAGAAAGGAGTAAGAAAATGTTGATCTTTTTTTTTTTTTGAATGTGTTTGAGCCTATATGACTACCAGTCTAAAGCAAGTAGATATAATAAACATACTTGAAAAACCACAGCAACCACAAATTATAAACAGACAATAAATTCACAAAAACCAAAGAGAAGAGAACACAAGCATAACAAAAAGAAAACCATCTAACCACAAAAAGAAAGACAAAAAGAACAAGGAAGAAATATAAACCAACTGGAAAACAAGGTTTTAAATGGCAGTAAATACATATCTATCAATAATCACCTTAAATGTCAGTGGGCTAAATGCTCCAATCAAAAGACAGAGTGGCATACTGGATAATAAAACAAGAGCCTACAATATACTGCCTATAAGATACCCACTTTAGGGCAAAGAACACAGATAGATTGAAAGTGAGGGGATGGAAAAAGGTATTTTACGCAATTGGAAATGACAAGAAAGTGGGGGTAGCAATACTCCTATCAGACAAAACAGACTTTAAAACGAGGCCCATAAAAAAAGATAAAGAAGGGCACTATATATTGATAACAGGATCAATACAAGAAGAGGATATTACATTCATTAACATATAAGCACCCAATACAGGAGCACCTAAATAGATAAAACAAATACTAATATAAATAGAGGGAGAAATTGACAGGAATACAATAATACTAGGAGACTTTAACACCCCATTACATCAATGGATATATCAACCAGACAGAAAATCAGTAAGGCAACAGAGACCCTAAATGACATAACAGAACAATTAGACATAATTGATATTTTCAGGACATTGCATACAAAAAAACCAGAATACACATTTTTTTCAAGTGCACATGGAACATTCTCTAGGATAGACCACATACTAGGGCACAAAATAAGCCTCAATAAATTTAAGATGACAGAAATTATTTCAAACATCTTTTCTGACCACAATGGAATGACACTAGAAATCAACCACAGAAAAAGAAATGAGAAAAAAATGATTACGTGGAGACTGAACAGTATGCTAATTAAAAAAAAAATGGGTCAATGATGAAAAAGAGGAAATTAAAAAATGCTTTAAGACAAATGACAATGAAAACACAACCATACAAAATCTATGGGATGCAGCAAAAGCAGTCCTCAGAAGGAAGTTCATACTGATACAGGTCTTCCCCCCCAAAAAACAAGAAAAATCTCAAACAACCTAATGTACCACCAAAAAAACTAGAAAAAGAAGAGCAAACAACCTAAAGTCAGCAGAAGGAAGGAAATAATACAGATCAGAGAGAAAATAAATAAAAGAGATTAAAAAGATAGGAAAAAACAATAAAATAAAGAGCTAATTATTTGAAAGTGTAAAGAAAATCAACAAACCTCTGGCCAAGCTCACCAAGAAGAAAAGAGGGAGGAACCAAATAAACAAAAATAAGAAATGAAAGAGGAGAAATAACAAGGAATAACACAGAAACACACAAAAAAAATAAGCAAACGCTATGAGCAATTATATACCAACCAATTGGACAACGTAGAAGAAATGGACAAGTTTCTAGAAACACGCAGCCCACCAAAACTGAATCAAGAAGAAATAGATAGTTTGAACAGACAAATCACTAGAAGTGAAATAGAATCTGTAACTTAAAAAACTCTCTGCAAACAAAAGTCCAGAACCAGATGTGGAATTCTACTCAACAAACAAAGAAGAACCTTTGATCCTTCTCAAAGTCTTCCAAAAGACTGAAGAGGAGGGGACACTCACAAAGTCATTCTAAAGATCACCCCGATACCAAAACCAGACAAAGGCACTACCAAAAGATAAAGTTACAGGCCAATATCTTTGAAGAATATAGATCCAAAAATTCTCAACAAAATATTAGCAAACTGGATGGAACAACACACAAAAAAGATCATACACCATGGTCAAGCTGGATTCATCCCAGGGTCACAAGGATGATTCAACATACGCAAATCCATCAGCGGGGTACACCATATCAATTAAAGAAAAGACAAACCACAGTATCATCTCAATAGATGCAGAATAAAGCATTTGATAAAATTCAACATCCATTCAAAATTAAATTCTCACAAAAGTGGGTATAGAGGGAACATATTTCAACATAATAAAGCTATTTATGACAAACCCACAGCCAACATAATACTCAACAGTGAAAAGCTGAAAGCTTTCCTGCTAAAATCCAGAACAAGACAAGGATGCCCACTATCACCATTTCTATTCAACATAGTTTTGGGAGTTCTAGCCACAGCAATCAGACAAAAAAAAAAAAGAAATAATATATATCCAAATGGGAAGGGAGGAAGTAAAATTGTCATTATATGCAGATGACAGGATACTATATGTAGAAAACCCTGAAGACTCCACACAAAAACTACTAGAATTGATATGGATTCAGCAAGGTAGCAGGATACAAGATTAACACAGAAATCAGTTGCATTTCTTTACACTAACGATGAAATATCAGAAAGGGAAGGTAAAAAACAACTCCTTTTAAAATCACATCAAAAAATAAAATACTTAGGAATAAACCTGACCAAGGAGGTTAAAGACTGAGAACTATAAAACACTGATAAATTAAAGATGATTCGTTCATTCAAAGAAATGGAAAGATATCCCATGGCTCTTGGGTTGGAAGAATTAATATTGTTATAATGGCCATACTACCCAAAGCAATCTACAGATTTAATGTGATCCCTATCAAATTACCCATGACATTTTTCACAGAACTCGAACAAATAATTCTAAAATTTATATGGAACCATAAAAGACCCTAAATTGCCAAAGCAATTTTGAGGGAAAAGAACAAAGCTGGAGGAATAATCCTCTCAGGTTTCAGACAATACTACAAAGCTACACTAATCAAAACATAGTGGTATTGGCACAAAAACACACAGGCGGATCAATGAAACAGAATGGCGAGCCCAGAAATAAACCTACACACCTACGGTCAACTAAATTTCAGCAAAGAAGGCAAGAACAAACAGTGGGGGAAAGTGAGTCTCTTTAGAGTCTCTTTAGCAAGTGTTGTTGGGAAAGCTAGACAGCTGCATGTAAATCAATGAAGTTAGAACACACCCTCACATCATACACAAAAATAAACTCAAAATCGCTTAAAAACTTAAATATGAGACATGACACCATAAAACTCCTAGAAGAGAACACAACCAAAACATTCTGACATAAATCTTAGCAATGTTTTCTTAGGTCAGTCTCCCAAAGTAATAAAAATAAAAGCAAAAATAAGCAAACTAATCAAACTTATAAGCTTCTGCCCAGCAAAGGAAACCATAAACAAAATGCAAAGACAACCTGTGGACTGGGAGAAAGTATTTGGAAATGATGCAAACAAGAAGACTTAATTTCCAAAATATACAAATAGTTCATACAACTCCATAACAAAAAACCAAACAACCAAATCGAAAAATGGGCAGAAGACCTAAATAGACATTTCTCCAAAGAAGAGATACAGATGGCCAATGTGAAAAGATGCTCAACATCACTAGTTATTAGAGAAATACAAATCAAAACTACAATGAGGTATCACCTCACACCCGTCAGGACGGCCATCATTTAAAAAGTTTACAAATAATAAATGCTGGAGAGGGTGTGGAGAAAAGGGAACCCTCCTAGACTGTTGATGAGAATGTAAATTGGTACAGCCACTATGGAAAACAGTAGAGAGGTTTCTAAAAAAAACTAAAACTAGAATTGCCATATGATCCAGCAATCCCACTCCTGGGCATATATCTGGAGAAAACTCTAATTTGAAAAGACACATGCATCCCGGTGTTCATAGCGGCACTATTTACAATAGCCAAGACATGGAAGCAACCTAAATGTTCATCAATAGATGAATGGATAAAGAAGATGTGGTACATATATACAATGGAATACTACTCAGCCATTAAAAAAAAGAAGAAGAATGAAATAATGCCATTTGCAGCAACATGGATGGACCTAGCAGTTACCATACTAAATGACGTAAGTCAGACAGAGACAAATATCATATGATATCACTTATATGTGGAATCTAAAATATGATACCGATGAACTTCTTTACAAAAGAAACAGATTCACAGACATAGAAAACAAACTGAATCTGGAAAAGAATATACATATATATAACTGAATCACTTTGATGTATACCTGAAACATTGTAAATCATCTTTACTTCAAGTTAAAACAGAAAAACATGCCAAAAAAGAATTAATATTAAAAAGTAAAATTAAAAAGCCTTCATTTCAGCAATATACAGTCAATGGCAGATTGCTCTTTTAAACCTTAGAAAGGACTTGAGAATATCTAGGGGCAAACCACACTGAGGACCAAATGGGCCTACTGATGGGGAACTATGTGGAAAGATAGTATTTTTCTGGAGGTTAAGGTCAATGAAAGTTCAATTCTCTGTATAAAGGATGCTTAGTCTGACCCATAGTTTGGTTAGTCAAGTAGCTGCTCTGTTACTTCTGTATAATTAAATCTTGTTAGTTGTTTTAAAACACACAAAAACAAGATATATCTTTTTTGTGGTTTCTCTTTCATGAGGTTCTAAAGGGAATTTTTTGAGGTTTTCTACTGGTGGAGTGAGAAGAGGAAGACAGAGCAACTTGTATGGTGTTTTGCACATGGGAATAATATTTTTCTTCTGTACAGAGAAGTTGAAATTTTAAACCATATTTAAAGGGCTTTGCTGTAAGATGATGACTTCAGCTTTGTCAAAAAAGGTCACTCTCACATCAAGATGTAATTTTACTCAATGACTGTAATCTGATGTGCCAACTCATGAGCACTTTATTGTTTTGAATTTAGAATTGTAAATATAGATCAGAAGCACTATAGAGATTTTTGTTCCTAGCTTTCCCACTGTGTTTCAGGAGAACAACTGAAAGGCATGTGTGAAACAGTCAAGGGATCTTCTCCAACTTGGCCAGACAGGAAGCATAGCACGGTGGCTAGTCACTCAAATGGGGGCAGGGGAGGAGTGTAGGGTACAGAATACCTCTGCCCCAGATCTAGCTTCTCTACCTAGTAGCTGTCTGACTCTGAGAAGGTAATTTAACTTCTCTGCACCTCAGTTTCCTCATCTACAGAATTACGATAATAATGGTAACTAATTCCAGGGTCTGTGTGAAGATAAAATGGCTTAAGCTATGTGAAGCACAAAGAAATGTAAATGAGAAGTAAATGTTACATAAGTGTTAGTTATCACATAAAATACTTACATTTTAATTCTAGCTTTTTATCAAGAATACAGGGCAAAATTGTAAATCCATAACTTAAAACGTAGCTTTTATTTCCACTTACCTATTTTTTTTCTTCTTACCTATTTTAAGGCAAAGTTACAGTTGATTAAAGAAAAACTTAGAACTTTCAGACCATCAAGTGAAAGAGTACATAAATGCAAAATACTTGATATTAGCAAGTATTTAGCTAGGGCCTTCCCTTTCTTCTTTAAGTTACAGGGGGATTTTCCTTTTATTTTGTCACTTTTTCTCAGTAAGGCTAAGCCAGGGAGTTGAAGATGCGTTAGCATTAGAGTGATTCCGTCAAAAGCTATTGGGAGCAGAAAGGGGAGTGTGTCATGTGTCAGGTGTGCAGGTAGGGAGACTGTGCAGAATGGTATGGCATCTTGGTAAGGTTTTAGATGCTACATAGGGTTCATCTGGCACATCTTCAAGGGCATTGTTGATTGGAGAAACAAAAGTTAATATTATGCAATAGCATTCTTGTTTATAAATTCTGTGACAATGTAACATCCACATTTCATGTAAATTCTTAAAAAGTCTATTAATCAACTTTTGGTTGAATAAGTCTACTTTACTTCATTTCCAACTTGCAAAATTCTCAGGGGAGGCTGAAGAGGACCTGGTTAGGATTCTGGCTCAAGAGGGTCGAATTTTGAATTGAGTGACAAGAAGGAGGTAGATCCCAACTGAATGTTGTTTGGATAAAGAAGGAGGTAGATCCCAACTGAATGTTGTTTGGATAAAGAAGGAGGTAGATCCCAACTGAATGTTGTTTGGATAAACAGACACCGAAGGATGAGCGGAGATAATCTGAGAGTCAAGCTCAGGAAAACCAAATACCAACAGCAAGAAATGATTGAATCCACTAGGAAAAGGGTGCTTATTTCAAATTGCTTTGAGTAATATTGGGGTGGACTCAGCTTAATCTTACAGTAGGAAGATGCATGGTTAAGATGGGCTGGCCAAAATTATAAGGTTGAACTGAAAATCAACTTCTGGGGCTTCCCTGGTGGCGCAGTGGTTGAGAGTCCACCTGCTGATGCGGGGGACACAGGTTTGTGCCCCGGTCCGGGAAGATCCCGCATGCCGCGGAGTGGCTGCGCCCGTGAGCCATGGCCGCTGGGCCTGCGCGTCCGGAGCCTGTGCTCCGCGGCGGGAGAGGCCACAGCGGTGAGAGGCCCGCGTACCAGAAAAAAAAAAAAAAAGCTCTCAACAAGAGAAGCCAGAAAACAAAGAAGCAAAGCAACAGTGTCTTCATTAGCACTAAGAAAAGCCTAAACATTGGGTTTTGAATATTAGGGTCTTATTCATCCATGATATCTTAGCCTCATTAACATGGATAATTGAAATTTGATTTTCCTCAACCAGTTTGTTTTAATCTAAAAGATCTTCTTATACCTCATCTACTTTCAGTAGTTATTCTTCTTTACTGAGTATACTGCTCTCAGCATTCTGACAAGCTCCAAAATAATGACCTATGCTGTGTATTGTTAAACATTCAGTCAGACAGATAGATACAGATGGATGGATATGTGTTGCACAAAGACAAGTCAGCATTATTTAATCAATGTTTGTTTGATCCGTGTAAAACGAGTATAAATGCAAGCTGCATCCCATCTGCTTTATCATCCATGTGAAGCCAACCTCATTTTTAAATCTTGATTTCTTATGTAATTGCCCCAGAATGACACAGTGTTGGGCTGCACCCCTTAGGCCTACAAGGCCTGTACTTGCCCAGCTCCAAGACCGAAGAAGGAGCCCAGAGTCAGCCACAGAGATATCAATGAATTTATATAAGCACTTAGTTTCTCTTAATCCAATTAAACAGCTCATCCACAAACCAATCTTGGCCATGCCACTTAGAGGCAGAGACATATTTCCAAGGTACACATAGACATGTATCTATACAAACAAAGAGATTTCACAGTTTTCCTGCTAGAGTTTAAAAAGGCCTCTTTGTTTTTTTTTTCTTCACTCTCAGAGACCAGATGATTAAAGTTCCTGAGAACCCAGGTAGATCATTTACATCTCAAAGGCACAAGAAGAGAAATACCGATTCCCTCTGGAAAGCTAACTTCCTCTTAGGGCATATGCAAAAAAACAGTTTTAGAATGTCAAAAGAGTCCCATCTTGGACATTTTCAGGGATTTTCTTTCAGTGTCTAAACAGCCAATTCACTTTAAACAAATACCAGTGATAGACAGTAATACGTATCATTCACTCACATTCACATGGCTCGCTTTCAGAGGAACAGGAATCAACATTCAAGTTAACCTTCGCCTCAGCTGTCAGCTCAGCCTCTTTGCCTTTCCTAATACAAACACCAACAGCCAGCCTCGAGCTGCGGCCACTGTTTTCCCACTCTAACGGCGGCCAATATCTCCACAAGAGCCTTGGGGTGTCTGTGAGAGTTCTGTGAACTCTCTCGGTGGGCCCCATTCATCAAGGCAGCCACTGCCGGGCCCCCGCATACTAGTGGACGGCCCCCCGGGGATTTCTGCCGCAACTTTCAGGATTATCCACACAACTTTTGGGTCCCACATGAGTGGCCGGCCACCCCGGGATCACAGCCGTAACTTTCAGGCCCCACTTGACAGTGGACGGCCCCTACAACTTGCCATTCCCCGTCCTTCCTTCCCCACATCTCGGCGCTCACGGGAGTTTCCTCAGTCTCCTGGCCACTCCGCCAGTTGCTGGGCTGCACCCCCGTGGGCCTGCCAGGCCTGTGCTTGCCCAGCTTCAAGACTGAAGAAAGAGCCCGGAGTCGGCGACAGAGATGTCAGTGGTTTTATGAATGGGGGAGCTTACAGGTCTGAAGCGAGGTCCTGGAGCGACATCCCACCAAGATCAGACAGCAGACAGCAGCAGGCAGAACAGGGCGGCAGCCTTCGTGACGGCGGGAGGGGAGGTTACCACTTATGTGGGGAATTGACTTCAGGTTGTCTTTGTTGGTTACCAGGGAAACTAGCAGAGGGGCGTGCCCCTCACCGCCCCTTTGATAAGCTATCAGGTGGAGATGTTCTGATCTAAAGAGTAGAACCATCACTAGCTGGGGCCTGGGGCAAGTATGTAGGAAGGTCAGTCCTGTGAGTAGGGTGTAGGTGAAGCAGACAGTGGTCAAGCAGGGGAAGTACAGAGAGCAAGAGAACAGCCATCTTGGGTGGCCTGGTCATACACACAGGATGATCAGTTGGAAAGAAATATCATTTGGACTGATGGGATAAAGGATAGTTATGTTGAAGTCTGTTTCATAGGTTGGGCTTCTTCACTTTGCAGTGGCTTTCTGGATAGTGAAGTAGCACCGTGGCCTAGTAATTACCAGCTGTTAATCATCAGTGAGCTTTGAAATCACCCAAACCTGGGTTTGAGGGTAAATGTATGACTCTAGCTGTATGAGCAAATTACTTAACCACCAAAATGCCTGCCACAGAGAAGTCCCTCAGTAAAATTTATTGAATTAGTCTTTCTTTACTTCAGTTTCCTTGTCTGCAAAATGGAGAAAACAACAATACCTACCTCAACATTTGTGAAAATTAAACAGGATACTGCATGTAAAGCATAATGACCTGGCAGCTGTTATCATGATCCGATTACCTACAGGTCTTTATCTCTTGGGTCACACTTTAAGCCTAAACATATTAATCTATGTGATATACAAGCTTATGTTTCCATTACTGGTTTTTAAACTCTTCTATGTAGGTATCAAATACAGCATGCAGATGGCTGCAAATGTGTGGCAAGAGTGGAAATGAACATGAGTTCACAGTGTCTTTGAGTTGGTAGATGCAGTTTCATTAGTCTAATTAAATGCATGCCATTTACACATATATGAGTGATCGTGATCCGAGGAACAAGGCCATCAGAGGGAGTAAGGTCTTCCACCAAAGGAGTGACTGTATATCAGTGAGCTTAGGAGCTTCTTGGGATATTTTAGAGAATGATGTGTAGGAAGCTTATGTACTCAGTAATGCTCATCAGTGTAAGGTGGATTATCAGTGGTAGTTGTACTTTCAGGATCACGTACTTAATTACTAAGCCATATGATAATGAATGTTAAAGTGTTAAACTAGCAATGCTCTGCACATTGCAGTTTCCATAGTCTGTTCTCTAACTCCCATGTTAAAAGAAGGAATTACTGCATGATTTCTCTTTATGAACTTTTCTCAGCAACAGTTATTCATCAGTTCAATTCATTTGAAAAACATTTGTTAAACCATTTATTGAGGCCTTTGTAGATGCAAAGACGACTAAAGGTGTCTAGGTAGGATGGTGGCTAAGGACTCCAGAATTTAAGCGGAAGGTCACCCAGAGCCAGTGGAAGTTCTTAAACAGGGTCCTAACCTATCCAGGGCTGTGCTTTAGAATGTCTACTTTGGCATGAAGAATGGATTGGAGTGAGAGTTTAGAGAAGGGATTCCAATCAGACATCAGATACTGAAGGACTGGGATTTAGGGAATGATAGATTTGGGACGAATTTGAGAATTTTTTAAGGCAGGCTTGGTCACTGAACGGAGCTGCTTTGTGTGGAGAAGGCTCAAGGTTGACTTGAGCGCTGCCACCCAGGCATCTGAATGCTGCAACTCCCTTTAGCTCATGGCATACTTGGAGAGGAGTACCTTCTGCAGAGGAGGTGATGAGCTTCCCTGGAAAAGCAAACTAGAAAGACCCCTAATTACATTATTCTTTAGACTCTAAGACGTGGATAATTATTTTGCTGAGTACAGTTCAATGATTGACTAGTTTATATACAGATTAGCATAGGCTAAGAAAGGAAAAAGGGTTTTATAATCCTTAGTAAATTAGAAGCTGCAATCTGTACTGCTGAGAATTTTTGTCTGTTTGGAGGCTTATTCATGACTGTTAATAGGCTTGACTCATTACACTTGGGAGTCTTATTACCGTGCTGAACTCTATCCATTTTAACACAAATGTGTGCATCCTTAATATTGTACCAGCTGTTGGATATATTTTAATTTCAAGTTCTACATATCCACATAAAAGCGTGGAAAATATCGGTATCAAAATTAACTTGTTAAAAATTTTATGAACATAACAAAGTGTTTTTACTTTTTAAAGAATTTCATCTGTATATAAACCTAATTTATCATTAATTATGTCTGAAAACTTGATTTTGATCATTGAAAATCATGTTTCTATAATTACTGAGCTCATATTTCCATATACCATGAAATTATGTCTTAAAAAAATGTCAGTACGCTATGATGAAAGAAAAAGTATTTTGATTTCCATAACATTGCAGGACATTAAAAAGTTCCCCAGAGTTTTATATCAAAGCCTGAATTCAGTCTCAAAATAATGGTTCTGCTTTAACCACAAAGAACTTTATATTATTTTATATCTGTGAAATATTTATTTTAGATTATTGAACAACTTTGGTTGAACTAAGGCATCAAGGAAAGACATTAAAAATCAGAAAAAGTAAGTTTAAAATAAAGAATAAAAAGCAAACTTTGTAAACATGATAACACATAATGATAACTTAAGAAGCGATTAGATCCTATCTGCATTAGATTATAAATTAATATTCTAAGAAGATTATTTGATTTAACTGACCTCCCTTCTTTACTGTTATTCTTAACTGTTTGAATTGTACAAATTGCCTTGTGATAGTGGTCATAGTATGTTTTGGAGAAACAGACAAAATTTTAAGTTGCCCTCAAGATGTAAGCCTGCAGGTGAAGAAAGAAGAGCCTGTGCCTAGTGAATCCAGTAAATGATCAGTCAACTTTAAAGAACGAGGTTAGGTCCACATAGGAAAGGGTAAGCAAGATAAAATAATGTTCACAGAACTAGAAAACTGGAAGGAATATTGAACCAAGGTAACTTGGAAACTACAGCAGCAGAGAAGGAAAAGTGAAAAAAAAAAAAAAAAAACAACCAACCTGCCTTTCCACTATTAACAGAACACCTATATTGATTTCTTTTTTCCATCTGAATCAGTGTTGGTGACTATCACTGTTTTTTCCTATGATTAATCATTTCATCTTATGCTGGTTATATTAGTGTTCAGCTTCACAGCTAGGGTCGTCTTGATGAAGTGTAGCTTCAGAATTTCCTTTTTAAATCGTTTGTTACTTGTGATAAATGCCTATAATCTGATGTTATTCAGTATTGATTTTATGTATGTGTGCTGTTTTTCTTTTAAAGTCAATTGACCCTGGCCAGCAGTTCACATGGGAACATTCAAACTTGGAAGTAAACAAACCAAAGAACAGATATGCAAATGTAATCGCATATGATCATTCCCGAGTTCTCCTCTCAGCAATAGAAGGTAAGGAAATGCAGATGTTATTTATACCTTTATTTTGATGGGTTTAAATATGTGCGTGAAAATATAGTTTTAACTAGGTGTTCAGCCATCTATGAAAACAGTTACTTAAGATTTAGGTGCTGGGGCTTCCCTGGTGGCGCAGTGGTTGAGAGTCCGCCTGCCGATGCAGGGGACGCGGGTTCGTGCCCCGGTCCGGGAAGATCCCACATGCCACGGAGCGGCTGGGCCCGTGAGCCATGCCGCTGGGCCTGCGCATCCGGAGCTTGTGCTCCGCATCGGGAGAGGCCACAACAGTGAGAGGCCCGCATAACGCAAAAAAAAAAAAAAGATTTAGGCGCTGCTTGTTCTCACTTTTTCTTTCTCATACAAATATACCAGTCCTTGAGCACACAATATCCTTGACATCATGTAACACAAGGGCATTCCTCATTACCTTCTTGCTTCTACCCTGGATGAAAGATTTCATAATGCAGTTCATGTTTATATAGGGGAAGCAAATTGAGGTTGCCCATTTTACTGATGGCTGCTGATGGTTATGAATAAACAGGTGACTGTCGGAAGATGCCCATAGACTGTTACTTAAAAATGGTGAGGGGTTTGTTTGTCAATAACTCTGGATAACCACTAGGAACGGCCAAAAAGTTAGGAGTGGTGATGTGACGATTAATAAAAATTAAGCACATTAGAAATGTCTAGCTCATCTAATTTGTGGACTGCTTGGTAATCTCTCTCACAATTGTAGTAGTAAGGAGTTTATTCCAGAAGGAATGATGGCTCCTAGAAGATGAGGATTATTCCTCAAGTATACCTAGCTTCTCTGAAGGATTCATGAGAGTATTATCCATTCACCCCTTTCCAATAATAAATCCTTCTCACATGGCATATTAAAGACACTTAGGAGCTCATGTTCAGCACTCAGCATTTTGTTAGTCTTTTATGGCCATGGTAGTGCATTGGATTGCTTTCCTTAGAACGTAGTTTACAATGTCACTTAAATCCTAACCTGGACTACCGACTGCGACATACCACATTCATCCTCACTGGCATTCAGAAGAGCTTTGTGGCTTTTTCATACTTGAAAGGTCACTGCTTACCCTCTTCCCGATGTTTTATAAAACATTAAATAATACCAGCTTCAGACCCGGACCTTTTTAGTACCTTAACAGTTGAAACATTTTCATCTATAGCTGTTCAAGTATAGCTTGTATAGCAAGTAACAGTTCAAGCTGTTTCCCTTTTTTCTGCTTCTGAAATCTATGATGACCACCACTTTATCTCATAACTCTGACCAAGTCCTACCTGCCTCCCTAGTATCCAAAGTTAATTTGAAAGTGAGACTCTGCTTAGCTTTCCCAGTCAGCACCAAAGGCAACAACACATTGAATTCCAATTTTGGAGGAATAAGAACGACCGTGTGGCATTTGAGCAAGTCCATACCTCAGTCCCCGTTTCTCAAAATGGTATTATGTGGCATAGATATATTTTGTAAAATTCTCACAATCGATTTTACTTTTGATGTTGGAAAATGGCTTGATCCCTTTTTGAGCCAATTAAAGATGCTAGGTGTTCAGGAGTTAACTTTTTTCCATATTGAAAAAATTGATCAGTTTCATCAGAGTTCCCCCAATGCTAGTTCAAGCAGGATAGTGTCAAATAGGTAGTTGCTTCTTCTGAGGTCCTGTTTAAAAACTGTAAATGGTATATGTGGATGATTAGCATATAGGGTTTACATTTTACCTATCTCCCATCTTAAAATGTAAAAAACTATAGTAGCAATTTCTTGTCTGAAGTCTCGTAAATCGTATCCATAGTAAATAAGAAACTAAACCAAGTCACACATAGAGGAGAGAAATCTTTTTTGTCATTAGTGAAGCAAGGTAAATTATAAAAATAAAATAAGTGAATGTAAATTGAGAACCCAGTTGGCATGATCTTGGCTAGAGAACTTGTCATTCTGCCTTTGCTGTATTGTAGCATCGTTTCCACTCAGAATTAGGTCATTCGGTACTACCACTTCCGTGTACTTTTCCCTGCTTTGTCATTATTTTCCTTAACCTGTTATTTTCCACCAACTTAACAGTAAAGTATGTCGAAGGACAAAGAATGTTCCTCCTTGTACCTTTATTATGATAGTTGGAAACTATGTACATTTCATTCCTATGCTATTTTTACAGTATAAGAGCCAAAGCAGTTGAATCACACTAAAACCTGCCTTTTTATAGCTCTGTGCCCACAAATATACCCTAAATCTAGAGATGACCTAGAAACTAAAAGTTTTTCAATTTTAAGTGTTATGCAAAAGGTTAGAAGCATTTAATTGAAGTTTATGGGCTATACAGAGAGCTTTAATCTAGATTACAACCATGAACAGCATTTTATCTTTGACTAAGCCCTAGCCAGCAGATATTTAAGGGGAAAAGCAATCATCCTATATCTTAAGCGCAGAAAAAATACCAGCAACTGGAACCACAGAAGCACTAACTGAGGCTTCTCCTATAAAGGGAGCTTTGATAACACAGAGCCAGATTTTTAAAGTATATTAAAATGTTAAGTGACTTCATGCACAATTTATAAAATGTAACGTGCTTGTTTTGGGTTCTACCCGTGGTGATAACGTACATGACTGTGGTTAAGTGTTTTATTTGGGGCGTTTTTGTTGTTGTCCTTCTCTCAGTGGTTCTGATCGCTCTCTTCATATTACTTTGCAGAGTGATCTGATGACATTAAAGAAAAAACTGGGTGTTGCCACAGTGACTCGTGTTGTCTTTATCTTGGTTTAATAGAGCAAAACTTTTAACATACTTCCACTGAAAGATGACAAGGGAAAAACTTAAAAGAATCAGGAATTGTGTATGGGCACCTGAACCCCTTGAAAATAGTGATACTTCATGACGTGCTTACTGAACCCCTTGAAAATAGTGATACTTCATGACGTGTTTCCGAATGACAATTATTTTATGTATGCTGGGGAAAATGCAGAATAAATTCAAGAGAGTCCTAATTACAAAATGTTCACAATTGTTGAATTAGAGAGTAAGCAGTATGAAAATACAATTGAATTTTTGACCAATGCAGTTACTGTTGGGATCCCAACATGTTTAAGCAGTTCTTAAGAGAGAATAGTAATTACTAAAAAAAAGGGGTGATGGGATTTATTTTAATGATTTAAGATAAATGTTGTCAAAGAAGACTAAATGGAAACTAACATTTGTATGTGAATAAAATAATATGCTTAATCTTATAGATGCCAAAGTTGTCCAGAAAGTATACTTTTATTAAAGTACAAAAAGAGAAATGGACAAACCAAAAGATGAAAAGCAAGTTTGGGTCACAGCTCTGTCACTAAGTAGTTAATGTAACCTTGACTTCTCTGAGTATCAGTTTCCCCAGTGCTAATATCTTTTACTTTTGAGTTCTCTAATACGAGTTAGCTCTATGTAGTTTTCATATCAGCTATCTTATTTACTGTACTCACAACAGTCTGATGAAGCAACACTATAAATATTTTGATACAGATAGGTATCCATGTTTAGAGATGAGAAAACTGGAGCTCAAACAGAGAATCAGCCCTGACTCTCTCAGTGTAAAAGGTGAACAATTAATATAGCTTAAATTAGAATTGAGCTCCTCTGATTCCTCAATCCAGGCTTCCATAGGCCCACATCACTCACACTGCTCTCCTACTGATACAGAATGTGACTGTAACTAAGTAGCTTAGCATGGTTCCGAACACCCAGCCTTGCCTTTTTACCTAAAAAGTCCATTTTATCATTTGGTATCATGGATGACACAAACTTCACATTAAATATTTCATTTCCCTCTTTATGGCCTAACTTTTCTGAGGCAGTGACACAAAAGGGGGAATCATCAGTGACCCAAATGCATCAGAGTCCTACAATTGCAGAACGTTACATCTGTCCCTCACAGGTGATCTACTTAGCGCAAATATCTTTTTATGTATCTTCAACTTCTTTTAAACTCAGGAATATCAATTAGTGGTAGATTATTAATTGTACTGCCTTGTAACTATCAAAAATTCAATCTAACTATTACAGTCCTAGATAAAAAAAGTTTTGTTTTGTTTTCTTTGTAAAATAGAATTACTCTTCACTGCTGCCAGTACTACATTTCTATTAGTAGGATTATAATTAACATTTCACTTTAAAAGTCATGTTGACATGGAATTTTTTAAAATCATTGGCCAGGCCTAAATATAGAGCAAAATTTAAAACCCTCCTTTTAAATTCAACAACAAAGACAAGACGTTATGATAGACATGACTGTCTTGGTATTTACCATGTGTTGGGCATCATGTCATAGATTTTTATACACAGTGTATAAAATCATGTATAGTTGTTATTTATAGTGTTCAGAACAACCTCAAAAGCTAGTTGTTATCATCCAATTTAATAGACAAGGAAACTGTTAAACTTTAAAAAGTCAAGTAACTTGTTTATAATCATTAGCTAGTTACTGGCAGAGCCAAAATTTTAACATGAGTCAGTTGGACTCAAGAAGCCTCTCTTCTCCAATAGGTCACTTAAGACTGTAGCCACCTTTGAATCATACTGGCCGAGCCTATACACATCAACCTAATTCAAAAACTGCCTTTTTGGCTGGGATGACTGTCTAGGAATTTTGAAATATACATTGTGAAACACTTATGATAGAAATCTTAGAGCCAGAGGTCTTCAACTGTGTTCTTAGACTTCCGTCAAAGTGAATTTTTCCAAAGAATAAGCGATATATAAATGACTTTCTGGTGGATTTTTTTTTATTTGTTTCATATTACTTTTTGAGGTATCTTAGGAAGAATGCGAAATAAGAAGACAGAAACTAAATCCCAGTTTTAGCAGCTATGTGACCTTGGGCATGTAACTTAGTTCAGTTAACCCTTTGGGGGGAGCTTGTTCCTTCTGAGAATCTGACGAACATTTTAAATCCCACTTGCAAAGAAAAGGCACCTACACACTTTATCTGCATACTATAGTTCACAGACATACAATCTCTTTGCAAGCCCATTCTCCAGTTTAAGGGCCCCTGACTTTGTGTCTTTTGTTCTAGTTCTTCCTAAAATGAGAATGTATAAGATCCTTCCTGCTATTCTGAAAATTCTGAAGGTTGATTCTAAATCCAGGGATCATAGATAAATATTAAATCTTGGACATTAAGAGATTACTCTTTTGAGGGGAAAAAAAAAGCCCACACATTTAATCCAGAGGCTTTACTCAAATAGAATTACTGGCTGGTGTGTGTCTCTCCTACTGCGCCAGGTTTAAATGGTTTTATCTAAAAGAGTTAGAAATGACAAAGAATAAAGCGCTTCATGCCATATGCATTTTTTAACACCAGTGCTTGTTAATCTGATAAAGGCAGCTTAGTAAAATATGGGTTTGTTTTATTTTTTTCTAGTTTTGGGGGAATATATTTAGTTTCAAACCATAAATATGTTTATTCACTTCATCTCTATAATGAAGAGGTACCTTCCTACAAGGGCCTGTGTATTTTTCAAGAACTACTTTCCTATTAAATCATCTTGCTTCTGAAGAGATTGTTTGGACAAGTTACTGTGCCTTGGTTTCCTCATCTGTGCAATAGAATTAATAGTAATACCTACTTCCTAGAATTATTAGGAGGATTTAATGAATTAATGCATGTAAAGCCTTTAGATGAGTGTTTGGCAGAAAGAAAATGCCTAATAAATATTGGGAACTATTAAAGTTATCATTGCTGTTATGAATTTTGTTACTACTATTGATAGATCCTTTTATCCACAGATGGAATTTCTTTTGCATATGATCTATGGGAAAATTAATAATATCCAAATGAGAAAGCTGCATATATTTGCAGCACTCTGTGAAGCAAAAGAAAATATTGGTGCTTGATACATGGAAATGAGACCTATAATAGCGTTACAAATTTCAACAAGAGGAAGAATGTGTTCTTTTAAATGGAAATCCAAAATGTATCATCTGCTGTTTGATTTATATAATAGGAGCAACTCAAGACAACTCCAACTGTAAATAATATAGATGATGTTACAACAACTTCATTATCTGTGAGATGCGCAATTTAGCCCCTTTAAAATGAGGAAGCAGCTCACGGAATCACTGCCCCTAAGATAAATCTAAATTTAAAAAGTAAAGAGAAGAAACTACTGATATTTCCCTGTACTATCAGTTCACCATCTGCCACTACACTTGTGCTCTACGTTTAAGTCCTGTCTTAGCTTCTGTATAGTGTTGAAAGGTAAATCTCTACCGATTTGTTTAACACAGCGGTCAGCACATGGTAACATTCTCCAGTTTCACATCTTATCCATGCTGTGAGTTATCTTTTTTTTTTAACAGGCCATATCTAATAACCTGATATATTTTCAATAAGTAAAAACAAACACAGGAATATCAGTTAATACCATCTAGCCAACATTTTCTAATAAGCGTTTAATTATATTATAGTGAATTTAAATGTTCCATATGAAGCACTAACATTAAAGAATTAAAACTGTTTTCCTCAGTAAAGAATAGCTGTCATGATATTTCCCACATTGACTCAATAAATATGATTCCTTTTCCTCCCTCTTGGTTCATTCTCTCATTCTCTCTCTTTCTCTTTCCTCTCTCCCCCAATCCCAGACACTAATGACTAATCTGTGGGCACCTGTTGTTTGTTTTATTTTGCTCTTGAAATTCTATTTAAACTACTGAAGGAAGTTGGTTAGAACACATGCCTCATCTTAAAAAAAAAAAAAACAAAAAACAAGGCTAAATCTCATCCCATTATTGGTTGAGTTCATTTTTCTCACATTGTTCAGAACATCAAGCGCTGAGTTAGCTCAATTTCTCTAACATTTTCAGTTTTCAAGTTAATTCTTTTTTTTTTAACATCTTTATTGGAGTATAATTGCTTTATAATGGTGTGTTAGTTTCTGCTTTATAACGAAGTGAATCAGCTATACATATACATATGTTCCCATATCTCTTCCCTCTTGCGTCTCCCTCCCTCCCACCCTCCCTATCCCACCCCTCCAGGCGGTCACAAAGCACCGAGCTGATCTCCCTGTGCTATGCGGCTGCTTCCCACTAGCTATCTATTTTACGTTTGGTAGTGTATATATGTCCCTGCCACTCTCTATTTAAGTGGCATCTCTCTCCTGCATGCAGCAGAGCAAGTGGTGTGGGGATCTGTTATTCCCCAGCTCCTACCTCAGCCTGCACCTGTGGTGCTTCTTACCTAGAAAAGAGAAAAAGCATTTTTAAGGGATGGCTAGTTGTGTTGTTTTTTTCCTTTACTCTTGTTCCCAGGAAGCTAATCAAAGAGTAACTCAGACAGCTCTATGAGTTTCTTTTTATCTCCATTTTCTTTAGTTCAGTTACTGGGATTTTCTTTTCATTTGTATTGTACATCTATGCAGATTGTGCTAATGAATCTACAATTCATTACTCTGATGCTGCAGAGAAACCTAAGTCATCTGCGTAATGGCTCTGTTTTTAGAATATAGGCACAGGTTGTACATGGTTGGGAAGTTAAAAAATAATTATTTTTGTCCTCTCCGTTAATTTTTTTTTAATATAGGAATTAGGAAGGGGCCTTCCAGATTTAGAATTACTTTTTGTCAGTAGAGTATTTAGGAATGACTAGCCTTATTTCATTTCTGTTTATCACATCGATCATAAGAATAACTAGCATCCACTGGTATTTTAGATATTTCAAATGCATTGACTCATTTGACTCTCACAGGGGTTTTGGGTAAGGAGGTTATGAAAGTGCTGCTTGTATTTTAGGATATATATATGAGGGGACTGGGGCTCTGAGAGTTTCCTACAGACAGAGCTCCTGTCGTCATACTCTGCATTTCATTTTGACTACTTCATTGCTGAATAAAGCCCTATAATAATTGCATCCTTATTAACATAAGCTAAGTAGACCAAAACTCTGTGACTTGGCTGAAAGTCAAGTGGCCCAAAGTCTGCTTTATATTTCAGGGCAAAGGGCCCCCTAACCAGAAATCAGTTCCCTCTGTCAGAAGTGCTGATAAGTCCCCAACACATGTAGCTAATCTTAGAATGCATCCAAAGACAATCCAATCGCCACTCCCATAACCCAGCCTCCTCAGCAATGCTGAGGAATAGAAAACCAGAGAGCAGAGGACGGAGAACATCGAGAGGATGGAGGCTGGGTTCACAAGCTCTTTGAAAGGTATCCCTTCCATTAACTCATGTGGTGATGAGCTGCAGTGCCCACAGAGCAACGCAC
The DNA here is from genome assembly GCF_003676395.1 of Aethalodelphis obliquidens. NCBI lineage: Eukaryota > Metazoa > Chordata > Mammalia > Artiodactyla > Delphinidae > Aethalodelphis > Aethalodelphis obliquidens. The sequence goes on along the minus strand of NW_020837951.1, from coordinate 57,971,942 downwards.
ACTTCTAAAACAAATTGTCCTACATACGGTAGAAACATGGAGGGTCATTTGCCAAACTGCAGTCACATCCGGGGAAACTTTAGCAGATAATACACTGTGCCTTTGCAAGAAGCGTTAGTTTTTTCTGGTATGTTGCGAAGAGAATCCTTCATTTTGCTAGTTCTGATGCAGCTGTGGGTGGCTGCCATGGTGTAAGTGAAGGAGAAAGAAGGCCTGGGTCCCTTGAAATCAAATAAATTTTCTAGTAAGTTATTATTGGATTTCATTTTTCTATTTTCTGTTCTCTAGTTTTGCCAGTGTCAGCAAACAAAGTCAACAGTTTTTTCTGCATTGTGGGTTGTAAAAATTACAATCTAGGTCTTAACTGGAAATTCATTGTTGTTGGAGTTTTTCTTTTTATTTGTGTATTGAAGTGGTGGAGATGTTATTTACTAAATAAAAGATAGCTTTTGTGCTCTAGTGGATCCCGAGTACTTCCATCTTACAACAGGGAATAAACTGGCTTACAAAAAAAACAATTTCTTTTTGACACAAACTTCACAAAGCGTTTGCAGAGTGAAAGGAAACAGAAGTGCTGGAGTTTTGATGCCACACTGTAAGTTGGAACAGAGTCAGCCAGTGAACTGGAGGTCTATCTCCAGCTCTGTAATGCTGTAGTAGTTTGTCTTCTGGAGCCCTGGATGGCATTCTCCCTTCCCTCTGATGCTGCCTCTTACTGATTCTCGCCTCCACAATTCAAGGAAAGCTGCTTTTTCTGAATAGACTGCGTACTAGCCTAGTCCTACCCCCTCCTCTTGTTTTTGAATTTGTTTATTTTTTTATCCCACCAGGTTCTAATCAAGATTTGAAGTATCAATCACACCAAAAAAATCTCCTCTCAGCACATCAGAGGTAGAAGCAATAGGAATCAGCTTGAACGATCATCAGAGCATGTTCCTACCTAATCTGAGAGCCACAAAGCCTCTATTTATCTTAAAATCTTCACAGAGATTTCTGAATCCAAGAAGGTTAAGAATACCACAGAGAGACATCTTATTTTAGAACTCAAAGGGACTTGAGGGAATCAATTTGTCCAACGCACCTTGTTTAGCAGATAAGCAGTCATAGGTCTGGACAAGTTGAACGGACTGCCCAAATGTCAAAGAGCAACCTCCCAGCATGCTGCCCTAGACTGGAGTTCTGGTTTCCCGGTCAATTTCTCTATAAAGCCTTAGCATGTGCTTAGTATTGTTCCAAGAGGCACATATGACTTACCCTCCAGTGTGGGGTGACACAAAAGTACACACTTACCCCTTATGATTACTTAATTTCACATCAATAAAATAATTCATGTACTATTTTGGGTCCTGCTTTTTTCACTTAACATCAGAGCTAAGGCCTTCATTATTAAATTTTTATAATTCTAAACACCTCTCGACAAGAGAAATCTTTTCAAATCAAATTATCTGCTGACCTGAAAAAGCTAATGCAAAGCGAGTTGTTTATTTTTTTTAACTGGACCCACATGACCCAATTAGTTCTCATAAAATTAACAAGGGGAAATAAAAACTTATTTTAACCCAGGCATGACAAAACAGCTCAGATAGTGTATTCTTTGACATTTCAACATGCTTTCGAGGTTTTAAAGCATTTCTCAGTATGAGTTAATTATTCATCACGAATATTCTTTCAAACCTAGTAGCTTTATCTTTCCGAGGATTCCTCTCCTTTTGTTAATATTCAAACACACAGGGGAACATTATTATGAAGCCCTAAAGTGTTAATCCCATGCTTAAATGAAGCAAAATGGCATTACCCCTGCATGTTGAACTCATGATAAATTCTCAAAGTTTTTCAGACAGAGAAACAGGGGAGCCCAAACTTCATGTCCAGGCTAAGTTTTCCACTGAAAGCTGTAACTGGCAATTCCCAGTGAATAAAATGAAAGCCTAAACCTGACCCATCCCTGTTTGAATAGCTGTTTGCTATGGCTCGCTGTGCATGAAGAACACAGAAGCCCAGTTCTACCAGTCATTCACCTCATCACAGTATCTGTTAAAGCCTTGAGTTTTATAGCTCTTAGTTTGCCCAAAACACAAAGACCCAGTATAAAGCATGTAAGTAATAGTTTTAAGCACCACAAGAAATAACAGTCCATTAACTGATGAAATAGACTATAACACAGGAATGGGGAATATTGTGGGGTACGATATAAAGTCAAGATCTAGCCTCAGTATTCTCACTTATAAGATTAGAATGATGAACAATTATTATTGGTGTTGGAACTGTTTACGTGACTTATTAATTGGAGAATACACATGAAACAATACATAGGAAATCATGAAAACTTACTTTTATAAATGAAGTAAAGCCATGGATGCCTAGGAAGAGCAAGTTTTAGATCTAAGCTGTTTCTCTTGGACAATGACATTAAGACCAACTGTCCAAGAGACAATCCTACAGCAGGGCCAATCCTAAGATTCTGCCTATGATGAGCTTCAGACATGTTTTTTATGCTCTTGTTATTTTAATAACTCCTGCCCCTCAAAAAAAAAAAAAAAAAAGGCAAGGCACACCATTACCATAGTTTTGGACAAAAGTCTCCTTGACTCCAAGAAATAAAAGGAATCAGCTAATTTATAGTAATCCTGTATTCTTTCAGTTCTGCATTTTAACTTAGATTTCCATTCATCCTAGCCCCAGAAGAATTCAATGAATTCTCACACACTTCTCTTGGATCAGTACTGCATGCTGATTAGTGTTGCATTAGTGGAAAGCCAGCATAGTATTTTTTTTTTCATTGGGATTGATTGAAAAATTGTTCTAAATATATCGCATTGAAAATTGAGGTCCCATCTACTTGAAATACACTGCTCTTTAATTTCAGATTCTGATATGGGGTTAATATTTTTTAGACGGGCAAGCCACCACCATTTCTCAGATCTTTTCTCATTCCTCTTTCTACACAGCTTGTTATGTTGGGTTGTATGAATATAGGACACATTAGGCCTTAGAGCTTCTAGAGAACATAGCCATCTCTCACATCTCCACATTGCAAAAGACATATGAGAGAACTTACTGGAAGTGTCTTTTTGCCAGAGTGTGTAAAGGGATTTGCCAGGAGGCTTTTATCCCAGGTACTACCTCCTTACAGACAAGTGTCAAAATAGAAGAGGAGCCTCACACTATTTTCCGGATATAAATTTGAGCCTAACAATTAGCTCTCCTAGGTATTGAATTATTGTTTTCAATTCTCTTCTTTCCAGAATATCAAGTCCCAAATTCTTAAAGTATTTGGTGATACAGTATGGATCCCAGGTGCCTAATAGTTTTCAGGCAGAATTTTTGTATTTTTATCCCTGGAAAATGCGACCATTATTCAGTATCAACCTATTCCCCCTAAAATATAACGACTTATTGTTCAAACTTGAGCAATATGTCAAAAACCAATGCATTACATAATAACTGATTAAAATTTATGCAAGAATATAGGATAGTTCTGATTCCCCTCCTTTAGATATGAGTCTCACACCCACCTCCTCTGTCCTCAGATGTGTTGTTCAGACACATTTGTTATCATCCTTGATGAGAGAAAAATGGCATAGTGCCCAGCTGATGCATTTTCTGAGTCATTAAACCAGATTTCTCCATTTTTGAGTTTTCTTGGAAAAAAGTTTTCTGTATTTTGGTAGCGGAGTGAGGCTCTTAGCCAGAATTCTTTCTATCAATTCTTTAATGTTAACTGCTAAATTAAATTATTTAAAGTGGGCTTTTCCTGTATTATAATATAGACTCATTGGTGGCTCAGAACCAAATCCTGTGGACATGTAGATGTGCGTGCTTCCCCAGTGGTTGTAACCTGAGGACTTTATTTAAACTGTCCTCTGAATCTACAGTAATTTGGTGTCAGGGAGGAATAGGATCTTTATCAACAGAGGGCTGCCAGAACCCCAACTGCTTCTTGAGTAGCTATAATAGATGAATAATGTTACAACCAACCGTGCATTTCAGTTTTTGCTCAAAAGGCTTTTCACTAATGCTGGTGGTATTCCATATCCATGTGTTCATCTTGGAGCCCAGCAGTTTCCATCTGACTTTCATTACTTTTTCTTGAGAGGATCAGTTTTACAACTGGAATCAGAAAAGCAGTCAAAGTAATTGCAAGTGGCAATCAGTGAAATAGAGTAATCTTAGCTTGGGAACATATGTTCCATTATAAAGAAAATATTCTTTTTTTTTTTTTTTTAATAAATCCAAGACTAATATTTTCCCAGAGTAAGAAGGGACCATGTACAGGTTCTATTGCTACCTCCCTGTAAAGTGTTTGTTCCCCTTCAGGGATAGGCAACTCATTACCTCTGAAGGAAATCTATCCCCTTTCTGATTCTGACTTTTATTATACTGGAGATGAAATTCACCTCTCTGTAGTTACATCCTTCAGAACTGAAAGACTTGGGTCTCAACATAGTAAACTTCAACCTCTCTTCAGACACTTATGGGCAGCTCTTATCTCCAACCCCTGTCTTTTTGCCAGGTTATAATATATATTCCTTTCTCATAAGGAATAGCTTTGATTTTCTTAATCATTCCAGCCACTCTTCTTGAAAGAAACTCAAACTTCACCCCATACCCCTTTTAAAGCTGTTGTGCTGAAGGAAAATTAGACTTTTAATCAGAGTATCTGTATTACATTACAGCGGTGCTACTTATTAAATGTTGGAACGGAAGCACAAAATTTGCTCTTTTTGTCACTAGGGATAGCAAAGGTGAATAAAAGATCTAGAGGCACGTAAAACAAGCAATAAGCAAGTTAACAAACAACTAAATATGTAATTTCAATGTGTAATAAGTCATATAAAGAGTTGCCAAGAGGGTTCTTAGGTCCCAGGGTATCAAGGGCAGGCCTTCTGAGACGGAGGCTGAGTGTTTTCCGATGGGAACGAGGCAGAGAGTGTTGTAGGATGTGGGAGGGTACTAAGCTAGCAATGTTTTCTAACAAAGTCAGCATCTAGAAGCAGGCCAGCATCTAGAGTTTAGAAAGCGAGGAGGTGAGTGGGACAAGATGAGTCTGGAGAGTACAGAGTTTAGCCATTGTTTAGTACAGAGTTTAGCCAGAGTGTAGCCATTGTTGAGAGTTTGGATTTTATTTAAAGTATAAGGGGAAGCTATTGTTGGCTTTGAAGAAGAGACATTACAGCGTCTGAAATATATTTTTAAAAATTGCTCTCATACTAGATAGAGAACAGACTGCAAAGGACAAAGCAGAAGCGGAACAACCAATTAGGAGGCAGTTGTCATAATCCAAGGAGAGATTTCATGTGATACAACAACCCGTTGAGGTTTAAACGAGAAGCAGTACCCTACAGAGGTTAAGACACAGATGTAGCAGACTGCCTGCCTATAATTAAACCAGACTCCACCAGCGTCAGCAAGCTCTGTGCACCTCGGTTTCCACCTCTGTGAAAGGAAGATCATGACAGAACTTCACAGAGTTGTTGTGAGGATTAAAAGAGTTTATATATGAGTTTCCTCTTAGCTAAATCTGGAAAGAATTTTTCACTGTTATGACATGTTCCACCCTATATTGCATTTACAGGCTCAGGCATTATTGTAGTTGGTTTTTGTCTGGAAACGAAGAAGAGAATGAGTGAGGAAAGTGACCAGATAATTGTTTATCCTCCTTTGCAAGCTATATTTTTCTGATGCAATGGAGAAAACAGACAGCGTGTGAGAGAAAAGGCATCCTATGGACAATTGGTTGTGTTTTTCTTTGGAGTCCACTTTGTCACATGATAAATACAAACATTGCATTACTCTAACGTAATGGTCCCAATAAGACCTATTTTTGATCTTGTTTAAAACCCAAACTTTAATATAGTGTGACTCCTCTTAATATAACATTGTCATTAGGGCATGTCCCAGGCTGTTTCCTCTTGTGATATGTTCACCTCATTGAATAACACTCCTTGTTTTACAGGAATCCCAGGAAGTGACTATGTGAATGCCAACTACATAGATGGCTATAGGAAACAAAATGCCTATATTGCAACACAGGGATCTCTCCCCGAAACATTTGGGGACTTTTGGAGAATGATATGGGAACAACGGAGTGCCACAGTTGTTATGATGACAAAACTAGAAGAACGATCCAGGGTAAGGATGAATATCTACCTTCTCCCTTTCAAAATCTTCCCTCAGATAGTTCCTGCATTGCATATTTTATTCTGGTCAGAATCTAACCTGTCCTTAAGCTTTGACTTTGTAATAGACACTAATTGGGAATGAGCATCAACAGCTTAGATTAAACCATTCTTTAACATTCTTTTGCATCTTTCAAAAAGGAAATTCTCTCATGTTATGATGTGTGTGATCACTAAAAGAAAAAAACAGCACTCAAAGAAGTAGACAACTTGGTTAGAAAAAATAAATATTAACTTGGACATCTTTGTAAAATCCACATTGAACAAGAACACACAGACTATGGGGGAGAATCTCACCATATGTACTTCCCAATATTTTCAACTGTTTCTTTCTCATAATCTGCAGTGTAAAATCTAAAATTCTGTGAAAGAGGCTCTTTTTAAAAATTATTCAAATTAGCATAAATTAAGTCAGGGCAGCCAAAAAAATGATGTTGGTTAATATACTGCTAAGAAAACACATAAATGTGTAGAGGGCATTTTGTTAGTTTAGCCTTCTCCAAAATGAATAGATTTTAATAATGGAGTCATTGCTTAGTAAGGTCCAAGAAAGGAGTTTTATTCATCATATGGGTCCAGTATTATGGAGCATGGCACATTAGTTAAATGCTCTTGATTTGCAAAAGTAGAACATAATGGGTAAGCAGGATGCCATATTCCCAAGTGAATATGCCAAGTGAATATCGTAGCCATCTGATGAAAATCAATCTGTAACCTTGAGAATTTAAGGAACAAGTAAGTCTCTGACAGATCACTGAAGACAGCGCATACTCTCACTGTGTGGGGCCTTCGGGGCAGAGTTTGAAACCACTGGTAGAGGGCTCGTTCACTGGGGTCACAGTACTATCAAAAAGGATATTTAGAAGGAAGCCAAAGCCCAGCTCCCCATTTGTTGTGTGACAGTTGAGATTTTTTCAATGTTCTCCTAAGCTCAATACATGGCAGTTTCTCTTAGCCCCAGTATGTATATGAGAAGGGGGTTGGAAGCTGCTCAGGAGATTCATAAGGGAAAAGCTCAGACTTAGGAAAATATAAAAAGTCCCAGCTGTTACCTTAAAGCTGGGAAATCAATAGATATAGTACACAACTTGTTTAGCAAACCTAAAAAGCAATCAGGTCTTTTCAAAATGTGAATTCTACAGAAATATTGAAATATTGTCTGAAAAGAATTTAGATAAAAACTTTGATGGCTGCGAAGACGTCTCTGTGTTATACTTTACATGCAAATGCCATTCAAAATGGATGTAAATAGATCCATTACTGACTTGTACTCAGGGTAACCCCTATCTAGCAAGCCCTTGCTTTTAACAATCCCCCGCCCAAATAATTATTGGATATAATCGTTAATCATTCTAACAATGCCTAACATGTATCGGATACATTGATATTTTACAACAACCCATGAGATAAACACTTCTGTGATTTCCACTTTATATATGAGTAAGGCCAGGACATTCCAGAAGGTCACCTAAGCTCATTCAGTTACCAAGGTCAGAGTGAGGAATTGAAGACAGTCTGTCTCCACAACATCTGTGCTTACCCACCAGGCCGTACTGTCTGTTAACACTTCTGTGAAGCGGAGACAGCTGAACTGTTATATTACAGCACACATGTAAATCCAAGCTACTCGGACTGTTCTGCCTGGAGATACTGGCTGGTAACAAGCAGTCATTTGCAAAAGCTGTTTTCAGTAAAACACACATTTTTATCTTGACACTGCAGGCCTTCATTAAGCCATGCACAGAAACTTGTTTTGAAATAACTGAATGGAATTCTGCCCCTTTTCTCCCTAATTGCTTCTAATAATAAAATTAGTTCTAACTGGCCCCACTGCCAGTGCAACATCTGATGGTAATGAGCAATTCTTGGCAGAAGGCATTGTGACTTAAATACCTACAGTTTATCTTTATGTTGCAGGCTACCTTTTTTTCCCACCTCAGACAGAGAAACTTATTTGGAAGTTACTAAATGAGCCTCTGTTTGCTCTCTTCATTAATTACTCTTTGCTCTTGCAAGTTACCTTTCTCCTTTGTTAAATGACCTGAGGAGGCCAAGTAAAGTGCTGTCTTCTGATTTTTATTCTGCGGTGGTTCAGCCTATACCCAAACTTATGATGACGTGCATAAAGCCAATATTTAGAAATCTCAACCATCATCAGCCTAATCATACAAATGAACCCTGACCCCCAAGGCCCAAAAAGGCATTTGTTCTCCAGTCTAGAACACTTGAGAATAAGGGACCAAATGCCCTAGAGAGAGCTAACAAAGCCCTGGTCCTTCAAATTATCTCACCCTGTCTTCATCTTCCTGCCTCACATCCTCCACTCCACCTTTCCCCTGTCCACTTGCTGTTTCCACCGAAGTCCCAGGGAGGAAGCGGAAAGCATTCCTGGATTCTCAAAACAAGAACATAGATTAAATTTTGCTATAAAAACAGTGTTATAAATAGTGGTTAGTTGTTGCTGAAATATACAGCTCCATACCTGGGGAACTTTGTGAGTTATGTGGGCTGACCTGGGGACTCAATTCCCAACAGCCAAATTCAAAGTAGACATAGGAACTAGCCTGGCTTTACTTAGAAACAGCCTGTAGTCCCTCTTATAAAGAGAGGAGGTCCAGGTAGTTTACACAAATCACCTCTCCAAGGGCTGAAGCTTGAAATTTCATTATTTGGATGAAGGCTCAGGTTCCTGAAATAATATTCATCCCCTTGGCTTGCTGAAAAAAGAGGTATGTGTGTGTGTGTGTGTGTGTGTGTGTGCGCGTAAACACTTCCGTGTATTACAAGTAGGCAGGAATACCTGTTAACTGGAGTGGGAAAGAGAAAGGAAAAGGAAAGGGAAGAGAAGATAGCATGATATTACACAGAACTCCCTGGGGACACCACCACTAGCGGAAGCTGCCTGACATAGTTCCAGGTAGGGGTGCCTTGAGGTCAAATGTCTGTGTTTAGATCCTGACTTTAGTGCATACTAGCTATGAGACATTGGGCAAGCTGCGGGACCTCTCAAAGTCTCCTTTCTCCTTTTTCGATTACGTGAAAGGGTTATGGTTATTGTGAGTATTGCCTGAGACAAGGAATGTGACACGGTGGCTCTGAGTCTACACTATTATTTTTTGGTTGAGATAGAGAAGTTGGAGGCTTTACCATTATAACTTTAGTCTCCCCTAAAGCTGGCTTCCAAATAATTCAATTTTTGTTCCCAAATGAAATGAGTTTGTTTCTCTATGGTTGACAATGAATCCTAACCAAACTTAGAGTCACTGCACATGGCGAAATGTGCCCACTGTCCCCAGGATGGCACAACCATGCATCCTAGTCAAGAGGAGAGTGTAGCTCAGAACGTGGGGTTCCTCTGCACTTGCCTTTGACAGAATCTCCCGAATGGAGACCCTGACACAGGGAATGTGTTAATCAGTCTACAAAAAGACCACAATAGAACATTCTGGCTGCCACTTTCACATATCTTGAAGAATACAGTATGAAAATAGTGAGTAATGTCAACACGAGTTACATGTAGTAATAATTATCACTAAATATAATATATTCTTGATACCACATTTCCTTCTGGTTCGGTTTTTCATTCTCCTTCCTCATTCTTTTTTATTTGGTGATGCTAGGGAACGCTCCCTTTAAAAGCTACCTCCTGTGTTTTCCACCCTCTTCTGTACCAAGGCTCACCCTCACCATCTCTCTGTGGTTGATACAGCAGCAGGGCTTGTAACCTTTGCTGAGTTAGAATAGTTCACTCAAGCAAAAGGATACTGGGTTCATTAGCATGTGTTAGACATTTCATTGGTCTTTAGTTAGAGAAGTGACCATTTTTAGCATTTGGAGGGCTAAAGAAGCCCTTTACAAGTGTGAGGTATGGCTTAGGGCTTAAGGTGGCCATTTGAAAACTTAAGTTCTTTGATTTTTCAAATGCCATCACTCTCCCTCAAATGTGGCCTTGAAGGAATCCCAAACTTAAATCAGGAGACTATTTCCACGGTTGTACATTCACCACTTATCAACCCTGAAGAGAAAATGTGTAAGTTGAATATTTTCTTTGAGTTTCATTAGAATGAATATATATATATATATATATATATATATATATATATATATATATATATATATATATATATAAAGCTAGAAACTAGAGATTTTGAAGGTAAAGTTTGATTGCTGCCTGAAAAGGCACAGATCAGTTTAAAGCCTTGTATACTGTGTGACATGAGGTACGGTTAGTGGGTTTTATTCCACAGTTTCCATCTTTTTTGCCAAATCCTCTCAAGTTCTGCAGAGTTCATTGATTCTGCAGCGAGTCATCCTTCTGCCCCAGAATGTGGTCTCTAATTGTTTCCATGTTTCATAACATGCCAATAAGCACATGAATTGGTTTGGGCAACCACATGGAGGGAAGAAAAAGTTCGGAAAAAATGAAGCACCGGTAGGAGAGCAAAATGTATACAGCTGGGATTTCCACTCCAAGGGTGTTATTTGTGGGCAACTGGGACACATGGTTGGCAAGCCTCACTTGAAGAATTGGAGTCTCTGAGGTAGGATTTGCCAAGGTGATTCCTAGTCCAGGAAGCTCTATTATTTAGTGGGTGATTGTTCACTTTTTTTTTTTTTTTTCCTTTATCTATCTGCTTTTTGCTGTTTCTCTTCAACTTTGTTGCCCATCTCGAGGTATACAAGACAGAGGGAACGTGTACACCCACGGCTGACAAATTCTTGAGCAGCCTTGAGTAGTGTTAGAGGGTGAAATGGCTTCACCGAAGTTAAGGGATAGTTGGCTTTCACTTGTCTTCCCAGCCTGCCTTCAGTCAGTTCCCATAGTTGACACTTATTGTTGCTTCATGTCTTGCAAGTTTTATAGTGGGAGTTGATTCACTTAAAGAGCGATTATTGTGGTGGTACTTAGTGCTATAAATGTCAAGGATGGGAGTGAAATTTTGACACCCAAAAAATGGGACATGATTTGAACTGTCATCCAATGTGGACCACATTGATTAGTGGTAAAAGCATAGAATTACAAGTGAAGAAGTCTATACTTGGTTTCCCAACTCTCTAAATCCCATCTTCTGTTCCCAAGTAGAGAACCAGACAACCCAGTTGATGGCATCCATTGCTAGAGCAGATCCAATGTTCTGTGCATCATGACTTACCTTAGGCCAGGAAGAGGAAAGCCCCTGCTCCAGTAAATATGGTGGTTTGTACTAATGAATGGAGGTTAGATGCTGTCAAGCCCAAAGGGACCAGGTTGGCATTAACTACACTATGGTAATAGTTTAGGGAGTTAAACTTGATGCTTGGCCAGTAGAGCACTTCTGACCTAAAGATCACTCACTCTTCCTATGTCCTCTCCATTCCTCGAATGTCACCATGGTAAATTTACCCCAACAGAGAGTGACAGTGAGCTGGAGACATAGTCACACTTGCTTCTGTGGCTGAAGGCAATTCTGGGCAAAAAAGGAGATTTTGATCAAACGTTTTCTTGTTTTTCTGTAAAATGAATCTTGAGATTCTTTTCAGATTATGAGGTCCTTTTGGGTTAAAAGTTGGCAGAATCCCGCTGAAGATTATAAATGGCAGTGTTATTGTTTTCATTGCCGTTATCGGTTTTGGAAGGCCCAGCCTTGGCCAGTGGCAGACTAATTCTTGGCCCCTCTGGTTTGTCAAGGTTCGGTAAGTTTAATGGAGAGCAAATGCTTTCCAAATGCCAGGTCTGTGTCCTTTTCCAAATAGAACTGGAAGTGCCAAAGGCCTTGAACATTTAATTTCTCAAACTGCAGCCTAAAGCACTGCCTATCTAGGGCAACAGAAACTGCTTTTTCCTTAAGCAACTGTAGGGACGGCAGTGCAAACACTGCCTTTGAAGTCTGCCTGATGTATGGGATTGTTTTTGAAAAGTGGTGGATACTTAATGTATATAGGACACTGGCAACAAAAAGAATGATACTCATGTTGGCAACCTAAAGGATGTTTGGGTCCTTATCTGGCAAGTTCCACACTTTTGGTTTTCTCTTGTCAACAGACACAGTGTCAGATAAAAGAGAAAGAATCCCACCAATTTCTTAACTGTTTGTTCACTTCCTGGATTTTCTGCCTTCTTTGCCCATCCCTCCTCCTCTATTTAGAATGGCAGTCTACAGATTCTGGCTCAAAACATTCCTACTGAAGTGAATTAAGCAACACAGCCCAAGGACTGAGCTGGACTGGGTGGGGGAGATGCAGCTGTGCTCCCAGTGACATTGTGCAAAGCCCCTCTTATTCCCCACATTCATGTTTACAGCACTCCCAGGCTGGACTGTCACTTCTAAGATTTTGAGAAGTGTGGATTAATTTCTATGCCCAGGCAAGGCAGATATTCAGCTCGTATGCACCAGTATAGTTCTACTGGGTGTTAAAATATTGAAATGTTTCAGTACTGGCTGGTATACAAACATTATCTTTTTATTGAAACTCTGCCATCTAATGATATTTCTCAGTGGCAGTGACACTGGAGCATTGCTGGACCACAGGCAGCCACTAGGCAGACAAAGACAGATGCAGCAGTGCCAGTAAGGCTGCATGGAGCACCCAGCCACTGCCAGGAGTGATTGGGGCTGAGGGGCAGACTCCACAGACCCAAACCATGAGGGAAGGGTTGATAGCCAAGTGCTCTCTGGACATGAAAGAGAGCCATTTCACACAATTTTCCTCTGGCTACAACAAAGTGCTAGACACTGGAGATATAATGGGAGAAATCATTGGAAAGTTCAGTGCAGCTCCCTCTGTTAACCCCTGGCAGACGCATTGTCTTATTCTGTTCGGGCTACAGTAAGAGAATGCTCTAGACTGGATGGGTTATAAACAACAGAAGCTCATTTCTCACAATTCTGGAGACTGGGAAGTTTAAGATCCAGGTGCCGCTTCCTAGTTCATAGAAACCTGTCTTGTTGTATCCTCATGTGATGGAGGGGTGACAGAGCTTTTATACAGCACTAATCCTATTCTATGAGGGCTCCACCCTCATGACCTATCACCTAGCAAAGGCCCCACCTCCTAGGGGCTTCCCTGGTGGCGCAGTGGTTGGGGGTCCGCCTACCGATGCAGGGGACGCAGGTTCGTGCCCCGGTCCGGGGGGATCCTGCATGCCACGGAGCGGCTAGGCCCGTGAGCCATGGCCGTTGAGCCTGCATGTCCAGAGCCTGTGCTCCGCAACGGGAGAGGCCACAACAGTGAGAGCCCCGCATACTGCAAAAAAAAAAAAAGGCCCCACCCACCTCCTAATACCATCACATAGGGGATTAGATTTCAATGAATTTTGAGGGGACACAAATATTCAGTCCATAGCATACATCAAACAAAAGGGAATATCAGGTTTTTAAATTAATAAATGGTTTAGAAAGTGTTTGAACAGTTCAATGAACTGATAAGCAGTTTTATAATGTATAATTTGGTTTACTTAGAGAATAATATTTTTCAACTTTATGGTTTTATTTATGAAAAGCTATTTAGGCTGGTAGTCAAATGCTTTAATTTCACTCTCATTTCAAGTATTCCATTGCCCTTGATTCTCCTCTAAATAGTGGTCTGCAAAGAGAAAATGAAGAGGGGAAATACACAAACTAGGTAGTTTTGCCGTTTGAAAACAGATATGGCTAAATATTGATATTAGTTCAGTGGAGAGAATGACACTATTACTGCAAGAGAAGAGAATCATTGAGATGATATCTCCTTATTTTGGAAAAAACAGTTCAGCATATAATTCTTGTGTCCACTAAAATATATCCTAATATTTATCTGAAACTTTCATTATATCTTCCCTTATTAAATGTGTTGATAGTTGTGTGTTAACATTTCCTTTTTTCCTATATTCACCCTGATTTGCATTATCTAATGTTAACATACTGGCCACTCCTTATAGAAGAATCCTCTGCCCAAACTTACTAAATACTGATTTCCAGCCATTCTCAACAATAGTTATGGTTTTCCAGGTATCATTTATTGTCCATTCTAAATCCTTCCTTGGTTAAATAACCTGGCCCTAGGCAGGCTTTTCCAAATAACATGTGGCAAATGCATTTTGGTTCAGTGATGCTGGGACCCTTTGGAGGTATTGGTTTGTTGCATTTAGAATTCTGATGCTTCGCCATGCTGCCATGCTCAATAAGGCTTTGTTAAATTGAAATGAGGAGCGTTTGTTTTCATAAAGTTTTAGGCTATTTAAAAATAAGCCAACCTAGACCACAGTATAGTTGATTATAAAGTTGGCTTGCACGTGTTGAGTGCTCATGACGTGCCAGGCCATGTCCAAGATAAGCCATGTGGAAGTAAAAATGGAACTAGAAGGAGAGCATTTCCCCCTAAGCACAGTCAGCAGACCTGCTGGATCAAATCCTACAAGATAGGGCTTCCCTGGTGGCGCAGTGGTTGAGAGTCTGCCTGCCGATGCAGGGGACGTGGGTTCATGCTCTGGTCTGGGAAGATCCCACATGCCGCGGAGCGGCTGGGCTCGTGAGCCATGGCCGCTGAGCCTGCGCATCCGGAGCCTGTGCTCCACAACGGGAGAGGCCACAACAGCGAGAGGCCAGCGTACCGCAAAAAAAAAAAAAAAAAAAATCTCCCCCACATTCAGCCAGGAATCTGAACTGTCTCATTCAGTTTAGGCCTCAAGTAGAGTTACTGGGCAATGTTTCTAAACCACAGCCTGGGTAGTGAGTTCTGTTCTTCTCCTTTTCTACCTCAGAGTCTAGTACATTCTCTTCTCACAGCAGACTGGGGTCCAGGTGCATTAAGGGAGTTGTTTGCAATCTCACAACTACCTACTTGAAAAAACAGGAAATGTAAACACACCTCCATATTTAGTCAGTAAGGCTGATGGATTGAGGGCAGGACTGTGTTTTTCACTATGACCGTCCCCATAGCCACTCACACCTTACCGTCCATCTAGAACATCCTAAATACATATCTGCTGGGATTAATAACATATTCATTTTTTCCCATTCAGAATGTTTATAACAACCACCACAAAAAAATTGAGAACATAGTCTACTTAATAGTTAATAACAACTATTCCCATTGGATACCTATTTGTGTTGGCCATTGGGTTCAGAGTTTCAGGTGCAAGATTTTTGAGCCTTACAATAGCCCTGTCATGCTGGAGATAATCATTCCCATTTTATAGAAGAGGCCACAAGCCTTTGATCCTGGAAATAGAGAAGCAGCTTACTAGCCAGCCAGTGAGACTGCCTGACCTTCCATGAATCAGTCCTGAAGGCCTCTTGTAGTCACTTCAGAATCACGTAAGAAAAAACAGAAATCAGTATTTTTACTCACTAGCTCTGGCCTTCTCGTTCTATATACCCAAAGGGGAGCCTCCTACACGTCTCAGTTCTCACACTCAGCTCTACGAATGAAGCCTAACAAGTAGGAACTCTCTAGAAATACCTTCTGAGGTTTTTCTCCCAGGAAAAAAATGGTGGGGGAGGGGAGTGGTTATGGTCCAAAAAAACATCTCAAGAGAGGAGAATGGAGCTAGTTCATTTGCATAACTGATTAGAAAGAAATGACTTCTATTATTTTCCCACATCCTTTTAAATTTTTTCCTCACTAGACTTCTGACTCGCTCTCTCTAACATTAAAATCAGAAATTATTTGTTTAGTGTACAGCTAAAAACGAAAGGCTTAAAGGAGTATTTGTCAGTAAGTCTAAGCCCTTAAATTTAGCCCTGAGAACTTGGGTGAAACCTCTGCAGGGTACTCAGAGGACGAGGTGGAGCGAAGAAGGGCCGGGGTCCTCGCTACTGAAGGGAAGAATGTGTCGCTGTAGCTGTTCAGATAGCTCAGGGAGCGCTGCTAATCCCACTGCTGAGACTGTATGTGTGCGTGTGTGCAGGCATTAGAACGTTTATTTTTTCATAAACTCCCCTTGCGAAATATTTCCTGAGAGAAAACGGCAATGTTTAAATATATTGCCTTCTTAAAAAATGGCTCCTAGTTTCTACAGTTGCACTTAAAACATTTTAGAGGATTTCTTTTAGTCAAGAGTAAGGTTACAGTACATTATTTAAAATGAGTACAAGAACTTTTGTTTTATTCTTTTAGCTAAAAATGTTCACAATATTTACTCCTTATAGTAATGTTTTGTGGTAATTTTTTTTCCTAAAGACGTCAGAGTCTAAGCCAAAAATAGTTGCAGTTCTCAAACTTATTACTAGAAGTATGAGAATAATTAGTATAAATTTAAGTTTTCCTACATCTTAGGTATGGAGTGGATTTGTAGAAGGAAAGTCACTCAATAATGGGGTCATTTTTCCAGAGGTCACATAAAGGCTGGCTTATGGTTCTTCTTTTCCTTTTCCTTACCTCACCAAAAGGTCTGAGGATAACCAATTCCCAGCTTTGAAACATAATAACATTGAATTGGGTTCCGTACATTGTACTGACCTTCTAGTTCATTTTGTTGCATTAATTTGCCCGCCATAGCGGTGTTTGTCCTCGTGGGATTTGACCTGTTGGTTTTGATTTGAAACGGTTGATGTCCAGCTGAAACTGTTAAATAATGAGTTTGAGTTTCTCTCTTGCTTCCTGAACTCAGTACATTGCTGGCATCCCTTCAATGCTGCAATAAGAGGCCTCCAAAGTTTCTTTTGTCTTTTGCAGCGAGACATCAACTTGACATCTATTTCATGGTTTAAAACGGAGGCTTTGACTTAATTTATGTGATTTTTTTTCCATCTGAATTATGGCTACTTAAGTAGTGTTGGCTCTATTAGGGTAGTAGCCTTTGCTAAGTTTGTCCAGATACGACTTGGGTTTTAATGGATGGCCAGAGGACATATAGAGGTACCCAACCCTGGTCTTGCTACATCAATATTCTCCTTAAAGAACTGTCTTTCCCTTGTGTTATTTTTAACTTAGAACATATGACAGAAGTATAAAACAGAAGAATATTTTGTGCATCTAGAAAATGCAGGTCTTTTAAAAAAAATCTTACTAAGACACAAAGTCTCCATTTTACTGTGAACCACTTTTGTTTGTTTTTCATAAAATAGATAATGTCTGTGTGGGTCTCACAGCTGAAATAAAGGCACAGAAGTCAAACCTTGAGAATGCAGTCTCTGCTTTACTATGTAACTGTACCTTCTTTTTTATCTAGTCTAGGAAATTGTGTAGAGGATTAACCCTCTCCCTTTGCAGAACATCCAGTATCTAGAAAGAGGCTGAGTCCTTTGAGCAGCAGATGCTTTAGGTGTGAAACAGAAAATTACAATATTATTCACAGAATGCTAGTAATATTTATATTCAACATAAAAGCAAATAATTATCTAGTAATTCTATTCACTGGGCCAAAAAATTCTAGTATCTATGGTAATAATGCCTCATTGCTTTTGTTTAAATCCAAAGATTGTAACTTTCACATATTTCTTTTTCAGGCAGAAGATGTACTTTCTAATATAAAATACTACTAGATTTCTTTACCTAGAGAAATGTATTTTAGTTGGCTTCAATTAAGAAATACTCCCATTTTTTTTCTTTTAATGTGATATAGAAAGGGTAAATATATTTTGATCTATGGTCTTACTAGAAAATATAGTGATGTCTTTGCTATTTTTCATTACTCTTTTTAATGCCCAAAGGACACATTCAGTAAATTTGAGGCTTACTGCAGACTTGGAATTATTCTTTGTTGAATGTTGAACTAATTGGGTTGAAAACTTTTTATGCGCTTTTGTTGTTCAACTCCACATAATAATTGTAGATTATTCAACTGAAATGAATGCATTTTTAATTATTTACACTTTGCCACTGCTAGCGTGTGACCCTCTGAGACTTTTTAAAGAACAGACAGCTCTTTTCCCCCTAGACTTTACAGATTTAGTTTGGTTTTGATACACATACCATTTATCTTATATTAAAAAATTCTGTGTTGTCTGTTATACTTCGATAGATTTACAAATTATCTCTCCTTTTCTTTAAACAAGCATATTTGGAGATGGTGATAGCTCAAGATGAAATAGGTTGTGCCTTTTAAACCTTAACTATCTCACCATGTCATTTAAGTGCCTAAGTATAACCTTTCTGAAATGATTCTTAATGTCTATCTCAGACAAATTTGTGTTTTCTTTTCAAGTACTCTGAAGTTTCAAATACCTCTCTCCTTATTTTACTCAGTGACAATCTGCAATTTATTTCTCTCCAGGAAAATTGAATCTGTTACTGCTTAGTATTCCTACCAGTTTGAAAAATGTGGTTTACATTGGCATCAGAGCAGCAATTTACATATATTGGGATACCAAGAATGCACGCCAGAAAAAGATCAACATAAAACGAAATGCGGAAAAGCTGTTTTCCTTCAACAGCAACTCAAAGTAAAACTAATAGAGAAATTGATGAGGATCTGCCCTGAATGTGTCACTTGTCTCTTCTAGGTGAAGTGTGACCAGTATTGGCCCAGTAGAGGCACAGAAACCCATGGGCTTGTGCAAGTGACGCTGCTAGATACCGTGGAGCTGGCCACGTATTGTGTTCGAACGTTTGCACTTTACAAGGTTTGCTTTTTATTTTTTTCCCTCCCTTTCCCCTTTCCATTATTTAAAGAAACCTTCTTTTGAAAAATCGAATATCTCAGGGCTTTACTTAAATCTTGATTCTGCTGGCAACAATGAAGAGTGAAATAATTCTTTCGCTATCGCTCAGCAGTTTTTCTCCTTGTCTGGAGATGTATCAGTAAATATGGAACTCTTGCTCTGAATGAAAGTCTCAGCGAATGAAGAATAGGTGAAGAAGAACTAGTTCTTTCTGTAAAATGTAACAGGAGTGCTCTTGATAGTTAAACCTGAAAAATGAATGCTTCTCACCTAGGAATTTTGTCTTCCTGAGCAAATATTTGTCATTTACAAATTGCTTGAGGTTTATAACTCCAGAGTGTGTCTTCCCAAAGGATATAGGGTGGGGGAAGGAATTAAGATAGCACATCTTTGTGTTACTTCTTGCATGTTATTATTCATCATTACAACCTGAGGGTAGGAACACAGAATTTCAGCCAGTGTTCCTACTTCACAGAATGGTTCAAGTGAGAAGAGAGAAGTAAGACAATTCCAGTTCACCGCCTGGCCTGATCACGGTGTTCCAGAACACCCAACACCTTTTCTAGCTTTCTTACGGAGAGTCAAAACCTGTAACCCTCCCGATGCAGGTCCGATGGTTGTGCACTGCAGGTAAGAACCTCTGAGAGCATTTTTCTCACAGTCAGAAGGTTTGTGGGGAGACAGAAAACTGAAGGATACCTCATTGGATATTCTGTTTCCAACCTCTTGATACTCTGGGATAGCAACTGCCTTCGTAAAGAATACAGGTAGTCTTTTTTGGTCAAAGGAGGCCTCTACTAACATTAATAGGAAGGATTTGATACAGTGCATACCCGCCCTGGGAGATAAAGGCAACTATGATCCATGGTATTTTCTCTTTAGAGCAAAACTAAATATATTCTTTCAAAACATAATATATGTATGAATTGTTTGACAGGCTCTTGTGGGCTGGGCTGATACAACCTTTTTACTATTTATAGGAAAAAGTACGGAACGAAATATTGATAATATTGTAAACATACAAGCTTAGAGAGATAATTTCTTACTGCATATTAGTATTCTCAAGTCACATATAGAAAATATACTATTTTGAGCTTTAAAATTTTATTTAATAAAATATATACGAAGATCTATAGTTCAGAAGAATTTATTTTATGTACTTGGAGGTAATGAACCCATATTTCTCTTGAAATGTATAATTTATTATTTTGTACTTTTAATTCTAACATTCTCTATATCATCGCTCAGATTCTACCATATGTAAGTGTTCATACATTTTTAAAACTAAACTGATTTCTTCTAGCTTCCTGGATTCCTCTCAGGTATCATTACTAACAGATTATTAAAGATATCTAGTCAGATTCTGTTTCTTGCTATATAAATTACGGTTCATGTAACTTCATAAGACTTTTTTGTAACCTAAGTAATTCAAATATGAGAGAACACGGCTTCTTGCACAGATAAGTAAATTTATAGTTTGGAAGTACATAAAAGAGAAAAGGAAGCATCTATCATAAACCACTTCTATCATTACTTAATAGTATAACTTTCATTCACATCCCATATTATACTATAGCATAATGTAGTAGATCTTAGAAATAGGGTCTATTTTTATAAAAACTTGGGGACAATGGATGGATCAGAATAAAAGCAATAAAATTCACCTGACTAATCCATGCTAGAGGGGTAATTGTTAAACAATGGCCTGGCAAATTCCAAGCAAGATAATGTTTAATTTCTCTTTTCCAGCATTTTTCCCCAACAGAAACGAATAATAACATTACCTTATATTCATTGAGTATTTTACAAATTCCAAAGAACTCCCCCACGCTTTACCGTGTTTGATGTTCTTAACAATATGTCAGGTTGAGAAGAGAACATAAGAGAGGCTACAGGGTTTGATTCAAGTAAGATAGCTAAGAAGTTGGAGGTACAGTCAGCCTCACCTTATAATCAAGTTCTTGCTCCTCTTTAATCAGGACAGGGGCCTTTGAGGACCTGCCACTATGTTGCAGTTTTCTGCATGATTCTGAACCAGTATAAATTATTGTTATTAACTTGAGCAAATTACTATTAATTGAACAAATACTTTTGCATCATGAAATCAGATTTCTGGTTGGTTTCAGCAGGCAGTCTGTGTACTCTGTTATATATCTTTGCAGACCTCAAAGAGCCACTGAACCTGGTTACATGGTGCCCCTGCTCAGCACAAAATCAACTTGATTGTGAAGTTCACACATGAAATGGTTTCAGATGGAGTTTGGGCATAGGAGAGAAAACGGAGAGTTTGGCCTAACTCAAGAAATGTTGCCTTCATATGCCTACCGGCAAAAATGCAATTCACGCAGATGCATACATGCATACACACAGATGTATGTGTGTTTATGTACATACATACAAACACATATACATTATATATATATATATAAAATAATAGGAACAAAAATTAGGGAAACCTAACTTGGAAGTTTTCATTGAAAAGAAGTGTTATGATATTTGCACTGTATTTTGAAATATAGTACGTTCCCTCTTTCAAAATGTGCTTCCCACTTCTATAAATGAAAGTGGAGGCCCTGGAAAACTGAAATAAATAGAATGATAATTTTAAAAATTCAGTTTACCCTCTGTTGATCATAAGCAAGGTATAAGGCTTTATGATAGGTACTTGGAGGGCTCCAAAACACTTAGCAAGCAAGTAGGAGAGATAAGATAGCTATAATGCCTTATTCTGAGAAAATACATACTCTCCCCTCCAACACACACCCCGATGTTATGGTAAGCCACCTGGACTCGCCTCTGAGAGATACAGACAACTCAGGAGAAATAAAGAAACAGAGATTAATGTGGAGAGCTAATAGCTGCTGACATTTGGAAGTGCTATGCCTGAGGCTCCAGAGAAGCTAGTATTGAAACAAACAACAGAAGAGTTGATATATTGGTGGAAGAAATTTGTTAGCCACTTTGAAACAGTGAAGGAAAGATGCAGCATAAGCTGAGCTCTGGGAAACGATCTGTGTTCATCCAAAGGTAACCTCACATGTCTGATAAGAAATCTTGGTCTCTTTGAGAGAGGCCGCATCCACACTGCGAACTTCCAAAGCATCCCGAATCTCTGACTTGGTTACCAGTATGTTAAAACCCAAGAGCATAATTTTTCTGACAGAGTGGCAGTGGACAGTCATTTGAGATAACAACTGCTCCTGTGGTATCCCAGAAATGCTGGTTTAAAAATCATCTCTAAGCAGGAAGGAAAGTATGCAGAAAGTGACACTAGCCATGTCACAAAGGGACCCTGATTAGTTACCATGATCACGTTGCAGATAATCACAGAAAATACTCTGGAGTTTAAACACTGCATTTCATGTTGTGATTTCTCTCATGTGGACTTGAATTTTTTTCTCTGTAATGAAGAAGTAGTGGCAAAGTCAAAGTAAGTCTAAGCCTTCTGCCAAACAGATCCTGTGACAAAGGAAGAGTTTCTCAAAGAAGTCTGATGGTAGACAAAAAAAGAGGATGGGACTGGAAAAAGAGAAAATTCATTTTCCTCCAATAGTTTTTTTTTTTTTTTTTTTTAAATATTTATTTATTTATTTAGTCTGTGCCAGGTCTTAGTTGCGGCATGCGGGATCTTTAGTGGCAGCACGCGGTCTTCTTAGGTGCGGTATGCATGTGGGATCTAGTTCCCCGACCAGGGATCAAACCCGGGCCCCCTGCAGTGGGAGCATGGAGTCTTACCCACTGGACCACCAGGGAAGTCCCAATAGTTTTGTCTTAAGTAATAAACGTGACAGGGCTAAAAAGCCATTATGAATAAAATAAATTCTAACAATCAATAATAAAAAAGAGTTATGAGAATAGACTAGTGCAACAAGCAGAGACAAGACCTTGGAAGGTCAAGGAGAAGGATGGAGTCTACCACATTCCTAAAAGAGGGAATGTCTGGTTCAACAGACATAGGAGAAAAGACCAACGCTAGCCATCAGTCACTTCATACAGAACATGTAATCTCAACTTTAAGAGTGCACACTCTGGAGTGATAGACTGCCTGGGTAAAACTCTGGTTTGTTCGCTTATTGGCTGTGTGCCTCTGGGCAAGTTATTTCCTATCTGTTAGCCTCTGGTCCTTCACCTGTAAAATGGGGTAACACTACTCATAGCAATAAGAATTTGATGAAGATTAAATGAAATGATACACATAAAGCACTTAGGACAGGGCTTTTTATATAGAAGTATGCAAGAATGTTAAATTATTCGTATATTAATTATTGAGTGAGTTTTCAAAGATATATTTGTATTTCTAACTCTAGGGAGAAAAATTCAACATGAACTTGGATATTATCTCTATGACATGAGCCATCCATCCTATGAATAACTAAATGTTTATAAATATCCAAATATTTAATTGAATAGATTTTTTTAATTTAGATATTTTCCATCATGGAAATGCCATCAGCTGTTTTACAGTGACAGAGAACATGTTAAAGCTATGGGTTAGAATCTTTTATAATAACAAAGCTGTTCTCAGAAAGACCTGAGAAACCATTGAACTCTTAAAATGATGCTGTTGAGGATACATAGAAATTAATGCTGTGGTTCTTAAGGCCTTCAAGATAAAGACTGAATTTAGCATTACATTCACGGCCATTTATCATCAAGGCTGATCTCGCCCTTCATGCCTCACTGTTCACTCTCTCAGCCACCTCCCACGAGGTATACATTCCAAGTACTTTCATCTCTGGCTCTCGGCAAATGATGCTTATCCACTCTAGAATTTCACCTATTTCCCTTTTCTACTTGATGATGTGCAACCCTGATTCATAATCTAACTTAAATAGTACTCCCTATGTGTATTGCAAAGGCTGCAGACTGGCCTCAGATGATTTTGTTAATATACATGGTAATTTTTTTTTTAACTTCGAACTTGAATGCCTTTAAGCTGCCATGCACTATCCAGTTTTCCAAACCCTCCCCACTCATACTTATATATATATATATATATATATATATATATATATATTTTTACACACAACTCAGCTCATCTATTTATAGGAATTGCTTCATCTTGTAGATGTTTGAGTCGAAACCTTGGAGAAAATTTTTAAGCTCATTCCCCATTCCTCTTCCCACAGGAAGAACTGAACCTTCTATCCTCTCAGCTCTCATCAAATAGTTTTACACTTAGCCTATTCGGCTGTCTGTGTGCAGATCACATATGCCTTGCAGTCGTAGAGGGCATGGGCTATAGATTACGCACAATTGTATCTCAGCTCTTACATTGTAGTAGGTGCTCAATAGTTGCTTGCTGAAGTTAAGTTCCATATGGCGTTTCAGGAATCTTTTTACAGAAACAGTATGATAATTTCAAGGCTGGACTGGTTTTGTTTTTTGATTTTTTTAATAGGAGACTATATTTTTGTCTCCTTAATGTTGGAGTAATTTTTTTTTTTACAACTTAATTATTTTAAATTGCCTTTATCTTTCTAATACCTGTTTCTGAATCCCTTTTTCTACTACTGTACATTTTATGTCCTTTCCCACATGCCCTTCATTCCATGATTAAATATAGACATAGCTCTCTGCTTTTGTGTCACAATAATAGTTAAGGATATTGAACCCTTAATCGACATCAAGTAATCTTTCCTTTAACTGGAGAGGCCCTCCTCTAAGTGTTTTATGTGTGTGATTGCATTTTCCCCCAAACATCTACAGAGGTAGGAACCTTATTCTCCCATTGCACACATACAAAAGAAACACAGGCCAAGAAAAGTCAACTTAATTGCCTGAACTCTTGCCATTAGCGGTGCCAAAGCAGTTATGTGCCCCAGGCTGCCTGGCCGTATGGATCAAGTAAATTCTCCAGTTCATACATCACTTGATGGTCCTCAGCTTCTCCTCTGGCCAGCCACGTGGAGGGCCTTTCACTTTTAGACGTACCCTGATGACTTGGTCAGCAGAGCCACTCCTTCCTTTCTGACTCCACCTCACAGTGCATATTCTAGCCTTTATTTCACTCTTTCTATATCAAAGATGATTGCCAGCAAGTGAGTCTCTTCTACCACTCAGTCATTTTAACATAATCACAACAGCTACCAATTACTGAGCCATTACTGTTTTCCAAGCAACACTAAGCACTTAAGTGTTCACTCATTTAATCCACAAATCAATATATTTTACTTGTAAAGCACATTGAAGCACAGGGAGGTCATAGGTGATTTGCTCAAGGTCAAGCAGCTCATAAATTGAGGACTTATTTCAAAGTCCGTGACCTGCTTACCCACCATTATATCCAGTTCAGACTCTTTTTGTTGCAGAAAGTACCTTAGTTCCTTACGCATAACGTCTTACAACATATGTGTTGACCACATGGTTGTCAGGCGGATATTTGCCATTATCTCTTTACAAATATCTACTCAGTGCTAGAGACATGCAATATTTTTTCTCTTTATTTATAAAATTTGGTCTTGAAAGAGACTAAGGGAGAGAAGTTTCAGGCTATTTTCACAGACCTTATACTTTACACTTCCCCATATTATTTCAATCTTCCTCTTAGAAAATAAAGACACTTTGTTTCTTTTTTTTTTCCTTTTTGAGCCTTATTCTTTGTGTGTGTGTCTTCTTTTGTTTGTTTGTTTGTTTGTTTGTTTTTAGAAGTGGTGGTTTATATTCTGCTAGTACCAAAGGGATACAACAACCAATTTGCTAAGTAGTTGCTTCTTGTTAGGAGTGAATAAATTGGGATAAAGCTATAATTTCATTGAGTCAATTATAAAACCTTGACTCATGATACTAACTGCGAGTCACATTAACCCCTTTTAGGACCAGGGGAATATACTTTCTTCATAGGAGAAATGTATTCATTTATGAATAAATGTGAAAGAAGGATAGATCAAGACCCTCTACCCCTGCATCTGTCTTTTTTTTTTTTTTTGCGGTACGCGGGCCTCTCACTGTTGTGGCCTCTCCCGTTACGGAGCACAGGCTCCGGACACGCAGGCTCAGCGGCTATGGCTCATGGGCCCAGCCGCTCCGCGGCATGTGGGATCTTCCCGGACCAGGGCACAAACCCGTGTCCCCTGCATCGGCAGGCGGACTCTCAACCACTGCGCCACCAGGGAAGCCCTGCATCTGTCTTTTAAATGAAACAATCCCAAGGGGAGTGAAATAGATCTTCTGAGGGTGATTTAAATATTTTACATCATAGAATCAAACCAGTCTTCAAAACTGAAAGGAACAGGAACTGTGGGCCAGAAGTAGATAATGTCCTAGAAGCATCAATGGGCCACTAAGGGTGACCCAGTAAAAATCAAATGACAATTTGGGGTTGCAAAGATTCCCAAGATCTAATCTTCATAATATTTTTTGACTTTATAGGTGAAAGCAGAACCAAGAAACTACTTAGATCATATTCATAGCATAACCACTTACTCCTAATTCCAGCCCAATATGGACAAAAGGGGCCTTTTCAAGGTCAAGGGATTTTGGAAAGCATTGCACATGAGCATAAAAATAAAAGACCTGTGATCCAAAGGAGCTAAGAGTGCTGTGGAAAAGTGTTTAATGCATTTTTAACCATTCATTCTAAATTCCATCCTTTATTCTTCCCAATGTTCCATTCAAATATCTCTTTAGATCAAAGACCATAAGTATTGCCAAAGCATGTGATAGTTTTGAGATGCTGACAAGTGTGAACCATAGACCCGTATTTTCCTTAAACCTGGGATTCGTTTTCATGTCTAAGTAATAAGAGAAGCTGGCCTTCCACAGATGAAAGACTGGATTGTTTAAAGTACCAAGGTCTCTGGATAAGAAAATGGATGGAATATACAAATCATGTCCTTATTTATGGAAATATTTTAAGGAGAGGAGAAATAATTATACCTTGTGGCAACTATTATGCCCAGTTCTGTTCTTATATATCAATAACTCTGCATAAAAAAAGCAAATTTTTAGTTTATGAAACAACATGGTGATACAAAACAGGAGGCCAGATCTTCCACATTCTGATGGCAGAATCCTATAAGAGAAAAATCCCTTACCTCCACTGAAATGGGTTAAAAATATTTGACTCAAAAAAAAACATTAGGGGCTTCTCTGGTGGCGCAGTGGTTGAGAGTCCGCCTGCCGATGCAGGGGACGCGGGTTCGTGCCCCGGTCCGGGAGAATCCCACATGCCGCAGAGCGGCTGGGCCTGTGAGCCATGGCCGCTGAGCCTGCGCGTCTGGAGCCTGTGCTCCGCAACGGGAGAGGCCGCAACAGTGAGAGGCCCACGTACCACAAAAAAAAAAAGAAAAGAAAACATTAAAAGAAATTACACAGTGGCCCCCATAGATGTAAAATTTAAAACACACACTGAAGGAGTTTGGGGGGCTGTCTGGTGAAATGGAAAATTTGTTTGGAAAAAAGCATTATAAAGGCAGTAGAGGAGAGGTGAGACCAGTATTATAAGAAACTAACTTCAAAGTCATATATTAGATCTATACTATGAGAAACCCCTTCCAGGGCAACTGAGAAACTATCACCTTACCATTCTCATTCCATCCCCAAGAAGAACAACCAAATCACTTTCGTGTAGGAATGTGACAATTTAAGAGCATCTTCCCACCATTTATAGGATTTAATCCTTATAAGCAGAATGGTAGGTTGCATTATTACCATCCTCACTAGACAGATAAGGAAATTGAGACTGAAAAGTCTCAATTTGCTATAGTGACTTGCTGTAGAGCACATTTTTAACTAGTTTTATGATTCAAGGGGTGAGAACCCATGTTTTATGATTCAAGGTCTTCTCCTCTTACCTTAACTGCCATTGTCTATTTTGCTCAGTGTATGTTATACACATGAGAGCAGACCTGTCCTCAGCCAATAACAGAGCTGGCTTTTAGCAGACCTGAAAGCCCCTTTGGGGGCAGCACTGCATGGTGGTGAAGACTGTGCACTTGAAATCAGCTTTCTAGAGTTCAAATCTCAGCTGCACCATTTACTACATCTCTGACCTTGGGCAAGTTAATTAACCTTTCTAAGCCTTGACCTCTGTTCAGTAAAGTGGGGATAATAGTAGTATGTCCTTTGTAGTATTGTTTATAAAGATTAAATAAGATATGTCTACATGATAATTAGCCAGCTATCAGCCACATGGAAGTCAATAAATGTTTCTATTTTTTGATGTTTTTATTATCATTAAAACACATTATGTGTTTTACCTCACATAAAATAGGTGGTTGTTTAAATTGGCTTTATTATTGGAAAACAACAAAGAATACTATCAAACAACAAAGAAGAAATGTGAGCTTGACTTCTATGTAATATGTGATTTAGAAGAATAGAAAATGAATGCGTGTGTGTGCATTAACCTAGAAAGTGAGTAGCAACTAGAATATTTAACACTTTAAAAATGCATAAGTACTGTAATAATTATTTAATTGAACTGAAAAAAAATTCTTATTAGAACGGATTGTTACTGTAAGACCAGTTTTCTCAACCTCAGCACTGTTGACATTTGAGTCATGAAACTTTTGTTTTGAGGGACTGTCCTGTGCATTGTAGGGGGGTTAGCAGGATCCCCGGCCTCTGCCCACCAGATATCAATAGCACCCTCCCAACAGCTATGACAAGCAAAAATGTCTTCAGTCATTGCTGAATGTCCCCTTGGGGGCAAAGTCACCCCTAGTTGAGAACCACTGCTATATGGCAATGAAACTGATTTTTGATTGTAGCAGAATGTATATATCCAAGTGATAGCCCACCTCAAAGCTTTAAAGCTTGAAAACCTTCTTTGAATGGCTCTCTTATTATAAGCATTTGGAAAACTTCTCTCTGAGACTTACATTAAGAATCACTTTTTAACTCATATAGGGAATTAAGCTCATTACTTAAAAAATCACCCAAAATATTCCCTACCTTGATCATCTACCATACAAACCAAAGACTTGGCTCTAGATGTCTCTTGGTACTTAAAAAATAAACAATTCCAACATCAGTAATTATCAGAGAAATGCAGATCAAAACTACAGTGTGCTATCACCTCACACGGGTCAGAATGGCCATCATCAAAATGTCTGCAAACAATAAATGCTGGAGAGGGTGTGGAGAAAAGGGAACCCTCCTGCACTGTTGGTGGGAATGTAAATTGATACAGCCACTATGGAAAACAGTATGGAGATTCCTTAAAAAACTAAAAACAGAAATACCATATGACCCAACAATCCCACTCCTGGGCACATATCTGGAGAAAACCATAATCTGAAAAAATACATGCACTCCAATGTTTACTGCAGCACTATTTACTATAGCCAAGACATGGAAGCAGCCTAAATGTCCATTGACAGATGAATGGATAAAGAAGATGTGTAATATACGATGGAATATTACTCAGCTATAAAAAAGAATGAAATAATGCCATTTGCAGCAACATGGATGAACCTAGAGATTATCATAGTAAGTGAAGTAAGTCAGGCAGGAGAAAGACAAATATATGATATCACTCATATGTGGAATCTAATTTTTAAAAAATGATACAAATGAACTTATTTATAAAACAGAAACAAATTTACAGATATCGAAAACAAACTTATGGTTACCAAAGGGGAAATGTGGGGGAGGGATAAATTAGGAGTTTGGGATTAATGTGTACACACTACTATATATAAGATAGATAACCAACAAGGAGCTGCTGTGTAGCACAGGGAACTCTACTTAACATTCTCTGATAACCTATATGAGAAAAGAATCTGAAAAAGAATGAATAGATGTATATGGATAACTGAATCACTTTGCTGTACACCTGAAACTAACACAACATTGTAAATAAACTATACTCCAATTAAAAAAAAAAAAAATCCACCTCCAAGGACAAAAATTCGCCACCATTAGGAAATTCAAAAGAACAGGCGATAGGCTTTTAACTCTGCTGCCAAAAAGGAGGTCCAAAAGTACTTTTGCACCATGGCAGCACTGCTGCAGTAAATCTTCAGCCTCCAAAGGTGGCTACTTTTAAAAGCCGTGCTCTTTGGGCTTCATCAATGCTGACCGTTTTTGCCAGGATATCAGTCACATTGCTTCGTGTCCATACTTGGTATGAACGTCCTGCATTCTGGCAGTTCAAAACAATAAGCTCTCGGAATGCCCCTAAGTGTCAGATGACTCAGTGGCTGGCCCCTTTTTCAAAATCTACTGGAGGCCAAAATAAAAGATTAGATGGATAGAAGAAAAGTGAGTCATAATGTCTGACCCCCTGCCCAAGCTTGCAGGTCCTGAAATCCCTTGCTCTTTGATTTTTGGGGATAGATATTCCTGGGATAGCACACTGTGGGTTTGTTTTTTGTTTTTTGTTTTTGCGGTACGCGGGCCTCTCACTGTTGTGGCCTCTCCCGTTGCGGAGCTCAGGCTCCGGACACGCAGACTCAGCGGCCATGGCTCACGGGCGCAGCCGCTCCACAGCATGTGGGATCTTCCCAGACCAGGGCACGAACCCGTGTCCCCTGCAGGCGGACTCTCAACCACTGCGCCACCAGGGAAGCCCAGCACACTGTGTTTTTAAATCACAGGTTTTATTGAAGATAAGTTTTTTGTGAAGTAAACACTTTTCACTTATATTTTTCTATACCTTTTTCCAAGAGGCCTGAGCAGTCTCTCTCTTCCCATCTCACCTCCCTCTATACTTCTACCACTTTCCCCCCTCCAAAAAAAAATCCTTCTCTATCTTTCATTCCATTGAGAGAGGGTCAGCAGTTGAGACTTTCACTGGCCAAAGTGGAGCTTGTAGTGTCTATGGTATATATCTAAGCAGGTAAAAAAGATGACCTAGATGAAATGGGCCATGATTAACTGCGGCTCTTTCATTTTAATGATAAAGGCTAAAGAGCTACTTGCTCGAATTCTTTTTGGTATTTGAAAGGCAAGGATTATGAGAATTACGATTATTAAAAGAAAGTATTTTCTCTATTCTTTTTTTTCAGTTTGGGTTGGTTTTGAGCATTGCATCCTTTTTTTTTTTTTTTTTTAGTTGGAATCATATTTCTGTTTCTGATACATCTGTGTGTCATAGGAGCCAGCATCCTTTCTGAAATGGAGGGTATATTTATCACTTAACCATCACTGCTTACAAGTATCAACCCAAACTTAGAGGCTTAAAACTACCACAGCCTGTTATTTCTTACTATTCTGTGGGTCCACTTGGGGCTGGGTAGGGGTTGTCTGCTGTTATCTCCTGAGCTCTCCTTTGCAGTCAGCTAGAAGCACTGGGAAAATGGGGCCTCTCTGGCCCCACAGCCGTTCATCCTGGTCTGCTGGTCTCAGGATTCTGGGAATCAAAGGAGAAGCTTCTGAGGCCTTTTGAGGCCAAGGCTTGGAAGTCACATATCATCCCTTCCACCACATTCTTTTGCCCAGAGCAAGGCAGGGGCCAGCTTAGATTCAAGGAGTGGCCCTTGTTTCTTGATGAAGCAAGACTCTACTTCTTGATGAGAGAAGTAGCAAATAATGTGTGACCTCATTTATTCCACCACTGAGTTCCATGTTGCTGAACATTATTTACTTGACGGATGGAGCTCTTCTCCCTCCTCTACCCTCTCATCAGCTTGGGTAAGTCCACTGTGGATTTCCCTCCTGAGGCTGGATGAGATGAGCAAAGCGCCCCCCAAGTATATCCCAAAATACAGAGTTGTTTTTTTTTTTTTTTTTTTAATATGTGAAATAGTTTTTTTTTTTTAGCTTGTGTGGTGGGAGAAACTCATACTCTTTACTCCCATTCCATCCTGTCTCAGAAATATTTCCTTTACATCTTCCCGTAATTTAGGATTTATTAGGGTTTTAATAGGCTTCTTAAACTCAAAAACTAAGGGAGCAGGATTTACTCACAGTGAATCGTAGACCTGGAAAGGACATTTCAAGCCTCCCAGACACTCTCCCCCCGTTTCTCTCTCTGCATCCTCTCCTCGCTATCCCTTCCCACCCCCTTCCCTTCCCTCGCCACTCCTCTTTAATTTCAGAGATAGGAAAATAAAATGAGGACCAGGAAAGTTGACAACTTTCCCATAGACTCTTGCTGGACTCAAGTCTACTGACTGCTGGTCCAATACGTTTCGCAGTGTATTATAGTCCTTTTAATTGTGTTCAGATTAGTTTGATTAAGGAGTCCCTAACATTTTCTAGCTAAATTAGGAAAATAATCACCTGTATAATGGCAGGAGGCACTATGGTTGGAACCAAGATGATCAGAGAAGATAACTTTGATGCATTAGAGCCCATTAAGTATCACAGATCTTTACGATTATGACTGATTGACAAAAGGGCTAGTGCGTAGCTGGGGAGTACTCTGAATGTGCTGGGCACCCAGGTGGTCAGTAAGGCCAGGGCAGCAGAAAATGGTAGAGCAAGGTCAAGAGAGAGCCAGGAGAGAATGTCAGAGAGAAACTCGTCCTGTTTTGCAGTGACGCCTGGAGCCATGATGGTGGAAATCACTTCAGGCCACTAAAAACGACTTTACATGCTGTCTTGGCAGCCCTGCTCTGGTTCGCAGTGGCTGCTTTGTGTATGTGCCGCTCCCATGGGAGCTCTAGCCTGGCTGTGCATGGCAGTAGCGTGAGCTTTGATAGTGGCCATATGCCTGGGAGGCTTATCATCTACAGCTTCCTCATTCCAGGCTCCAGCCAAGTACAGCAGATGCTATTGTTACCTCTTCTATTGAATTAAAGTAGGAAGCAGAGAGAGAGAGAGAAATTTGTCAATATTGTTTTTCTGCTGGAACCGAAATAAAAACTGTGTGGTATATTGTCCGATAGCAGCCCATGTGCCAAATCCCCATTTTGTGTAACACACTTACATAAGATAAGAATCTGCCCTTATGTTTCCTAACATAATGTAAATGACCTTCTTCCTTCTACTGTAGACGTGTTACAATTATAGCCATTCAGACTTCTCAACTTGGATCTGTGCTGTTTACCGCACTTGCAAACCCTTCGCCTCAGACCATGCCATCTGCTGGGATCACTTGTGTTTCCTTCACACACTCACAGGGTTTGCTTTGTGCCCGAAATCTAACTGTGCAAAACTCTGAAATCTTTCATGTAAATAAACAAATGTTTAGCAAGTATTTTTAAACCCTTTACTTGACAAGTAGCATTAGCAAGGTACATTTGCATTTCTAATGTAAGTACAGCTGCTGAGAGAATTTCTCGTTGCAGAAACGTATGAAGTGACACCAGAATCAGAAGAGAATCCCTTTGGAAAGAAAAGCCTGCATGGATAAACGATCTCTGTGCTGCAGACAAACTAAATGATAATAAATTAAGCTAACAAAAAGGTTCTTTTTGGACATAGGACATACCTGGTTGGGGGTAGGAGGATAGTCTTAAGACTCTATGTCACTGGACACCCACCCCATACTATCCTATCAAAACTTTCTTTCAGCCCAAATATGAAACTGATGAGCCTACAAAGCCCCTGTTGGTCTCCTCTATATTTCTCACTGCTGTGCTCTCATCAGCCTGGTTAGGTACAACATGCATTTCCTTCACAGAACGGGATAAGAAGAACAAACCCCCCAAATGTAACCCAAAATACAGGTTCTTTTGTCAATCTATGAAATAAGTAAGAAAGGAGAAGAAAAGGCCATTTAATTTCTTCCAGAACTGCTACCAGATTTTTTGCCATTGTCTCCTGGTTTTTTATTTTCTGATTTGTTTTTTCCTCTTGAATCCATAACTACCCCCAGATTTGTATATAAGAGATGCGGGTTGGAGTGCCTTTTTCTATCTGTAAGTTTTGACCTCACTGCTGTGGTCTCTGTCCATAAAGAACAGGACTAAGTGGGCAGAGCCCCCTCTTGCTACTGAGATAGGGCTGTTGTCCTACCTGTTGCCTGAAGACAGATTATTTGAGGATGCTAGGATTTTGATTACACTATCCTTGAAGTTCAGGTTGAATATTGTAAATGAATATAGAATGTAGATATACAAAAGATGCAACCTCAGTAAGCCTCTAAATTTTATGAAGAGCCAGGGTTGTCAGATTTTCATGTGGACAAAAGAGGACCATAAATCATCTCAAAATATGAGGCATGTTTCATACACGTGCTAGAACCCCAGTAAAAGTCAAACTCTTCCTAAAGTAGTGCATACATGGTAGGGAATGTAAAAGTGCAAAGTAATAAATGAATCTTAATGCTTTCCTGGATCTTAATGCTTTCCTTCTAAGTGTGTGTTATTAAGAAAAACCAGAATTCTATGACTTTCACCGCGTATTTAGCGTTCAGGCTAAGAAATGGAAATTGCATACATAGAAAACTAAGAGATATTCTACTGCCCTAGGACTATGAGAGCCCACACAAATCACTTAACTGAGTTTCTATTTCTCTAGGAAAGTAGAGTACAATCTGGTCATTTGCTAGAGCCATCTTCTCTACAAGGGAAAACTGCATAAAATATGGTAGATTAAATGCTTATTTACTCACGGCGATGATGATGATGATGGTGATGGTGATGGTTAGGAATTTTGTGGTTTTATGCAAAGCGTAATAAGAAATTTTCTCTGACTACCTTCAAATTCAGTCCCAACTTGGGTTCACAGGTGATCAATCATTCTAGAGAAAAACAAATTCCATATGATCTCTCTTATATGTGGAAATCAAAAATGAGAACAAAAACAAAACACTGCAAGCTCACAGATACAGAGAACAGATTGGTGATAGCCAGAAGGGGGGTGGAAGTTAGGGAAATGGATGAAGGGGGTCAGAAGGTTAAAAATACAAATAAAAATTTTAAAGCCTTCCTTTGTCAACCTACACCCAACTCCAATTCTAATCAATTGGGCAGAGAGCCTTTCTAAGTCTGGACTTTTGCTCACCACTTACATTTGATGATGTTGCAAACCACAAAAATTCTTTATAACCTATGGTTAACATTTCATCCCTCCTTTGTGTGTCTGGAAATGATTGACCTGGCTTCAGACTATTTTCTCTGATGTATTACAGCATGAAATTCACTTGTTGTCTTGGTTCAATTAAACTCAAACTTACTGGTCTGTAGGGTACAACAGTAAAGCCACAAGCTTAGCGAAACCTTTTCAGAATTCAGGAAGAAACTCTGTGAATGTAGTCCAGTTACAAGAGTTACAAGAGTCCAGTACATTACATATGCCTTTTTTGTTGTGTTTATATTTCCTAAAGGCTTAGGAATAAACACATTTCTAGAAATCTGAGATAATAATTCTGCATGGATGTCTTTTTTGGAATGAATCTTTGTGGCATACATAAGGTACAAAGGTACAACAATTCCTAAGGTGGTCATCATACCTTTTGCTGGATTTTCAGCCTATGTTTCCATATGGATAATTTTATCAAGTAGCACTTCTGGAATTATCACTTAGTTCCACCTGTCTTTTTAAAGCTGCATCACATCACAGTTTGGCTATGACATAAAAACTTAGGTCGAATTTTAGCTATTAGAACTAGGTTAATGGTTATAAACAACTTCTTCTTTGTTATTTCTTACCCTTAGGGACCCTACATTTGGAAAAAACTTTATATTAGGGGGATTAAAAAGAGGCCATTTTAACTACTCTTTTTTTTTTTCTTTTTTTTTTTATTTGCGGTACGCGGGCCTCTCACTGTTGTGGCCTCTCGCGTTGCGGAGCACAGGCTCCAGACGCGCAGGCTCAGCGGCCATGGCTCACGGGCCCAGCCGCTCCGCAGCATGTGGGATCTTCCCGGACCAGGGCACAAACCCGTGTCCCCTGCATCGGCAGGCGGACGCTCAACCACTGCGCCACCAGGGACGCCCCCCCTACTCTTTTTTAGTTTGGACATTTCCAACAAACCCACGGAGTAGAGAGAATGTATAATGAACCCCCAAGCACCTATCACCCAGCTTCAGTTATCAACATTTCAGGCAGTGTTTATTAAATGGCAGTTCACTTTCTGTTTTTCAAAAGAAACTCATTACATAACTGCTATTCAACATTTGAGGTTTTAATAACCTGAGCAGCCTTATCTCAGGCAAATGTTCAAATTCCATGGACATATTTAATGTAAAAGGCCCTCATTACCACTTTCTGAGCTCCAGGTTAAGTACTCCTGGACTATATCTATTATGCTACTAGAATCTGTTACCCACACTGCTTTTCTAAGTCTAAAGTCATATGGCATCGAGTTTTAAAATGATTCCAGACTATGGAAACCATGTCCCTCTAGGAAGAGCTTGTTCCCAAAACTGTCCTTAGTAAATTTTGGCTTACAGACTTTTTTTTTTTAATTCAGCACTTTTATTTTGAAATTAACTGCTATTTTTTTTAAGGCTCAGTCCATCCTAAGCCCTACCACTGTTATTTAACATCCATGCTTCATACTCCCCTGACTAAAGCTGACTTCTTTTGATCTGTGAAAGTAGAGCTGGATTCAGAAATGATTAGCTACCTGATTTAGAAAAAAGAAAACAGAAGAGAAATAGAAATAGCAGTTTTACAAATCCAAATTTGACCAGTTCCCAAACAATTATTGGCATACATAATCTGACACATGATTTTCATACCCAATCTGGGTTCTACAAGAAGTATAAACAGGGTCTGTGGAAACAGAATTAACGGTTTGAACATAAGAAGGCCAGTCACTCAGAAAATTCAGGATACCCCATCAATGTATATGCACTTTAAACCCTGAGTTGTTACTGGATGTTATGTGGAAGACATTTTCTATAGTCAAATAAGTAAGGGTTAAACTAAGTTAAATTGTTTTACAACAGAGTTTCTCAGCCCTATAAAATATCATTTCCATTGTGAACTTCCAAGAGGGAATTTCTGAAACCTATTTAAACATGGAACTCTCCCCCCCTCCCCGCCCCCGCCGCCACCTTGAATTTTCTCAAAGTACTCTAGGAAGTGCTATCATATGAGATAATTTGCCTCATGGTGATAAAACAGGACCATGAACTACTAAGAGTAATTGTCTAGTAAATCAGTAAATAAAATGTATAGATAGGGCTTCCCTGGCGGCACAGTGGTTGAGTCTGCCTGCCGATGCAGGGGAGACGGGTTCGTGCCCCGGTCCGGGAAGATCCCACGGCTGGGCCCGTGAGCCATGGCCGCTGAGCCTGCGCGGCCGGAGCCTGTGCTCCGCAACGGGAGAGGCCACAACAGCGAGAGGCCCGCGTACCACAAAAAAAAAAAATGTATAGATAAATATAATCAATAAATATTTATTAAAACTAAACTGTGCAGAGCTTCAAGCTATTGAGTATGGAGAGGGAACAGTGTGGCATCTTCCTCAAAGAGCTTATAGTAACCTATATGGAACATACCTAAAACAATCAAGGCCGTTCAGAAGAAACCTTGATGTAGGTATCCAGTTAAGACTTGGTCATTTAGAGAAAGCTTCATTAAGGCAAAGAAGCCTAAGAAAGTATGTATTCAGTTAATATTACCTTCAAATATATAATTGTATATTATATTAATTAGTTTTTAAATTTAAGACTAAGAATTTTGAGTATGACATATGGTTAGTACATTTAGTGTATTTAACATAGACAAAGAACTTAATGGTTTTGCAGCAACTTAAGTATTAGAATCCTCCTAGATTTTTATAAATTATTTTTCATTTATTTACAGTTATCTTACCAATGCCTAACACAACTGTATTTTTGAGGGAGTAATGGAACACTTTTAGTAAGTCTTCCCAAAGCATTTAACTTAGCTTTCACAGAAACAACTCTTATTTTGTAATCATATCTCATTAGTTTAATATGTTCTTAATTAAATTATTTAACTAAAATAACTGATTATTTTGGAATAAATACCATGGCATCACAAAAGAACATAGATATCCTAGAGAATAGCCTCCTAGCCTACAGCAGACTGGTGCAGTGAGCAACAGACTGGGGCTTTTTGGAGGAAAGAGAAATTTGGGTGGATTGGTTGGTAAATGGAGATCAGATAAGAAAATGCATACAGATATCTGTATGCACATATTAATATGAATTAATCCATATGCACACATTAAGAAACAAATGATGGAACAAACAATAATCGCTACTTGAGGTAAGGGAAGTAATTTGCATTTCTAACAAATTTCCAGATGATACTGATGCTGCTATCATGGGGCTGCACTTTGAGAACCACCGGATTAGATAATCTCTAATGTCCCTTCCAAGTCTCAGATCTGGTTCAGTTGTATATGACTTTTTTTCCCTCAGAGGATAGAAATCGGAAATAAGATGGAATATTAGTTTCATAAATTCACTAGTGTAAGTCTTTAATATAAACCATGTAGGAGCAGGAAGGCTGCATATCTCCTCTGCTATTAGGCTAAATGAATTCAAATATTCAACTCTAGGTCCTTAATTCATAGGAAAAGGAAGTAAGGAAATTAACATTTATCAAGAATTTGTTAGTTAAAAGACATTTTGCTAACAATAGCCTTATAGGAACCTTAAGGAATGGGTTTACATTTTACAGATGAGAAAACTGAGGGAGGATAAATAAATGATGAAATATCATACATCTTGCAGTTGGAAAAGCCAGATTTTTAATCTGTAAAATTCACGCTCTTTCCAT
The DNA here is from genome assembly GCF_003676395.1 of Aethalodelphis obliquidens. NCBI lineage: Eukaryota > Metazoa > Chordata > Mammalia > Artiodactyla > Delphinidae > Aethalodelphis > Aethalodelphis obliquidens. Next base: position 57,933,661 of record NW_020837951.1, on the reverse strand, counting down.
TTGCTAAACTGACTCCTCATAAAACAAGCATATCACATCAGACTACTTTCCCTGTCACACTTATGTGAAAATAAAATAGCTTTTCAATTCGGCCAATACTTATGATGTTTAAGTTATTCCAGTAAAAAGTGAACCTTCAAGAAAAAAATTGGCTTTTTAAACGTGGTGAGTATGTAATTCCGTGGGCAAAAACTGAATTTCTTCCCCAGACTGTAACATCCAAATCTTAGAGATATGAGATGAGAAATGGTGTATAGGAGTTCACCATTGCATCCCTCTCCTCTGGGCTATGCCCACAGGAAACAGACACTCAGCAGGTATTTGATGGATACGTGAACATTGAGCGAAAATATCAGTATCCAAAGCGATACCACGGGCCAAGCCGTACAACAATGCAAAATGGTATACTCTGTTGTGCAGGTAAAAAAGAATAGTAAAGCATGGTGGCAGTATTCTTAAATGCCAAATAAAATGGTTTCCATAGTTACTTGGTTGGGGGAGAGGATCAGATTTTTGTGGGTACCCAGCCCCATAGGCTACTTTACTTTACATTTACATACTTTACAGGCTTTGTACATGTTGAGTCTGGGGCTTGCATTCTAATTAGCATTATGTCTGGCGTTCATGGAAATGTATGCTGCATCCCGGAGAATTATCGGGGTAATGAGCATCCCATTCCCAATATCTTCCTCCCTATATGAGGTAGATTAAGTCTGCAAAGAGAAGCATTTAGTACCCCCAGAAAGGGAAGCACCATATAGTGTCCCTGATGTCAAGAAAAAGTTCATTTTCTTTGAATGGGTTCCTTACTAAGGAACAGTTTGCTCATCTCTGATCACCACATTCCCTCTGTCTCCAAACAGAAAGGAAATAAAACGAGGTATTGCTCTTCTCAAAGGCACGATATTTGCTGCTTATATGGTCTCTAGTGAATCCAGCCCTTGGTTTACCCCTCTTCAGGGGATTCCAGTCCACTAAGGAAAGCAGCTTGGGGTCCCCAGATTGGCCTAGACTCCATGAGCGAGGCTGCTGAGGCATTTGATACAATGAACATTGCCAAGCTGTTCATGTACCTCTTGGGGAGCTGCTAAAATGAGGCATTGCCTTTGAAGAGAATCTCCCAGAGGAAATAGCTCTGACTTCAACAAACCTGTATTCCTCTTCTGGTAAGGTTAAGGAAAGCAGCTTGTCTAGAGCAGTGATTGGAGAGCAAAAGAGTTGGTGTGTCCCCAGAAACCCTCCCCTCTAGAGAAAGGATTATCTGCACAGCAAAGTGATCTCACAGCATGGGTTTTTTTTGTTTTTTTTTTTTTTTGGGGGTACGCGGGCCTCTCACCGTTGTGGCCTCTCCCGTTGCGGAGCACAGGCTCCAGACGTGCAGGCTCAGCGGCCATGGCTCACGGGTCCAACCGCTCCGCGGCATGTGGGATCTTCCCGGACCGGGGCACGAACCCGTGTCCCCTGCATCGGCAGGCAGACGCTCAACCACTGCGCCACCAGGGAAGCCCCCTCACAGCATGTTTGATTCCTCCTGACTAGTGCTGGTTATGGCAGGCTTCTCAGGTTCTATCTATATAGTTTGGGATATAGATATCCTTGAGCCAATCTTTCAGTAGACTAAGTGCCCTGTCGGTTACTCAAATGTAGTAATTTATAAGTTTCTTTAATAAATTTTCAGATGCTGCCACTCATCATCCCTATATTTGAATGCTTATGAATATTTCTATATAATTATATTTAATACTGTAAACTGTAAATGCTGTAATTTCCTTTGACCTATGTTGCAGTTAGAGATATTACTTGATCAGTGCTCTCAATGATTCATTTGATGCACACGTATTTAGTTAATTGGTTTTTTTTTTTTCCTGCCTGTGTTTATATATAATATACTCTATAAGGGAAAAGAAATCAGTCTCCTCACAGCTGAGTCTGGTAAAAGTGCAATTAGGTTCCATCAGAACAAACAGCTGTCAATAATGAGTTCCGAATTAAAATTACTAGCAAAGAAAGGAATCTAGACATCTGCAGGAAATGTGAAAATATTTTTATAACCAAATAGCTGAGATCTGGACAGGGGTATCACTGAGTTTTCTCAGCTGTACCTGCAGTGTATTTTGAAATATTCCCAGACTGAAAGAACACTAAAATTCACTGCATAAACTAAGCTGCATATATATTTTTTTAATGTTGGCTGCCTTTGAACAGTGTGTATTTTGATTTCATGTAATCAGCATGAACACTTTCTGTTTCAAAGTATTTTGCTGTGCCCCCGGTCATAAAATGAAGCTTAAAAATAGTTCCGTTATCTTTGAATTGTGTCTTTCCAATCAGGGTTCTATTGCTTTGATATTTTTCTTTCTGTCTTTGGAAAAAATACTTTTGGGTCTATTACACGGTATCTGATTTGTTCGTATTGGGGTTGTTTCCTGCAAAGAAAACTTGCAAGGTGGGCTTTTGGCATCTGAGGTTTATTACAAGATAATTCCATGCATTTTCAGGTATCTGGAGATAGTAAAGTATTTGGCCTTTAAAAAAAAAAGCAAGTCACACATTTTTGTAAGCAGACTTTGTGCTCTCCCCTTTGCATTTAAGTTTTAAGTCAGTTAGGTTAAAAAAACCTATATAAGAATGAAAGATCAAAATTTTTTCTTTAATTTATGTATATGAACACACATATACACACACATGCATAGATAATTAGGAGTATATTTGATAATCTTTTGGCCCTCAATTACTTATAAAAATATTAGAAGAGGAGTGCCTCTGTAGCCTTGTTACCCGAAGTATGGCCCATGAACCAGCACATCAGCGTCACTTTGGAGCTTGTTGGAAATGCACAATCTTGAGTTCCTCTCCAGACTTACTGAACTGGAATCTCTAGGGCAGGGCGCAGGAATGTATGTTTTAATACTGCCTAGGTATGTGTACAGATCACTTGGATAGACATATAATGCATAAATGCCTACTGATACATCACATGGTGATTGATACATAGGAGAGGAATCTCTCATTTTGAATTTATTGAATTGAATTATATTACCTTTCATCACTTTGGTGTCACAGTCTTGTGACTGTTTTCCATCTTCCACTATTACCCTAAATGAGAGGCAAACCCTCTCCTTTCTACTCCTATCCTCAAATGTGACAATTATGGCATTCTAAATACACTTAATACCAGTTTTCACTAATTAAGTAGTCATCATGTATGAATACTACACTTACTGAAAGTCATCCATCTATCTGAAACAGAGCTGACATCAGTATAACTAGTTCATACATAGGTACATGAACATCTATCTTGACAATGCTTCAAAAGCCACTTAATTCCTTTCTCTTTGGGGAGTTGAATAGCATGGGAGAGCTAACGTTTCATTAATAAAGGACAGTTATAGGCACAGCTTAGACCCTTTTTGGACCAACATTGTTGCAGCCTAAATCGATAGAATCGTGGACCTTGGGTCCGTCTTGGGAGCTCTAAGGAAAACTGTCGTCTTGTTTTCAATAAAATTCCATTGCTAGAAGCATGAGTCTGGGAAAGAGGAGACAGGGACCCAAGTCTTAGCTCTGCTAATAACAGTCACATGATCCTGGTCAAATTCCTAACCCTGCCTAAGTCTCAGTTTCCTCCTTCAAGAAATCTAAGTAGGCTGAGGAGTTAGATGAGGCAATGAGCAGTACTGATGCATTAATTCAGAAACCTGTGAGTTTAAGACGCCAGATCAGGCCTCTGGAAACACCAACACAAAGGCCTGCTGAAGGACTGCAGGATGATACAAATAAGTGAAGCAGACCCTGACATTCGGTAAATTGTACTGAGACTGAGATTCTCACTGCCTTAAAAAACCTTGTGTGAATCAAACAAAAGGACTAAATAAAACAGAGCTACCAATTTGTAACCCCTGATAAGAGCCTTGAAAACCACTGGACCATTTATGTTTATATGAAGATAATCGCATTTTAAAAAAGCAAAAACACAAAACCAAACCCCCCCCAAATCTCGTCCGTGTGGGAAAACACAGATATACTTTGCAAAACAATCGAAATAAAGTTGCTAAAGTGTGAATATTTTCCAAATACCTTTCAGTAGCTGTTCTGTTTGACTCTCTTTTAACCTGAGACAAGGGTAACAGCATTTATGTTGCTAATGGTGAGCCTGCTGTGTGATCTGAACAGGTTGTAAACATCGGAATCTACATGATTGGGACTTTCTTTGGGGGAGCAGCACACAACCTGTGCAGTTTTATTTGGCAGCCCTCGTTAATGGTTGTATCCACTCTCAAAATGTGGATAATTTTGTGTCATTCCAAACAAAATTTAGAATATGGATTGAACCGATATGGCCATTTACAAAGAAAATTTCAGTGAAAAAGATATAGTTCCTCATAATTCCATAGCATTACTCAATTGACCTCATTCAGATTCAAGTCAACTACCAATTATAAGAACCAGCTGAGTCTCTTTTATCTCTGCCTAATGGCCTCCTCTATCCATCTGTAAAATAAAACCTGCTATGGCATATTCAGGTGTTCTTTATATAAACGTATTAGCCTTCTACTTTATCTTGAGCATCACATTTTAAGAATAATAAGGAATGTGTTTGGCAGATAACGTTGGGACAGAGCCAAGATTATACAGAAAAGTCTTTGGAGGATTTTTGAGTCAATATATTTGGGGGAAAAAGTCAGATTAGACCCATGTGGATTTTTGGTTTTTATAGGCGTAATTCATTTTAAGAAATCCCCCTTCACCCATCTGGAAAAATAAAATGCCCTGAGGGAATATGATGGGTCTTGACCTCTCAATATTATAGAGTAGGATCCTTGTCAGGTCAGTTGTTCTATGCTTAGTCTCTGCTTCTTCTCTGCTGATGAAGTGTGAACTTTTGATCATCAGAGGATGCCGCCTAAGAGTGTAATGCACTTTTTCTTTCTAGAGTGATCAATGTACTGGATGGTCTCATCCTAACTCTTGCTTATTTTAACTGTGTACTAAGAATTCTCCTCTCTGTGCTGAAGGCCAGCACCTGATGGCACGATCAAGTCCAGGCTGCAAAGGGCTGCCAGCATCACCCTGACTTCTCCTGAGAATGCATCTCTGGGCAGTATTCCCAAGCTAGAGTGAATGAGGTTCCATCTTCTCTCTCTACTTCTTTGGATCCTCAACTGTTCACTGGTCTTTCATATTTTTATAATAGTAACTGTTTACCCACTGATTTATATTTCTTTTTAATTCCATTATTACTGATCATATTGTCCTTGCTAAAAAAAAAAATCATACATTTCATCTAAAGTGAAAGGCCTCCTTACCATCTCCATGACCAATTCCATTCTCCACCAAGAGGCAACTATTGGTATCATTTGTGTATCTTTGGAGATCGAGTTCCATGAATCAACAGGTATGCATATAAAAATATTCAATATATAACTGTATTGTGTGGAATTGTAAAAAAATATGTGTTATCATGATGTATATATTGCTCTGCAACATATTTAGAAATCTATTTTTTTCTTGGTCAATACATGGATTTGCCTCCTTCTTTTAACTGCCCATAGTATTCTCAGTATTTATGTACTGTAGTTTATTTAACCATTTCCTTAGTTATAATAATTTGCTATTTCAAATAATGCTGCAATGAAAATCATTTTCTAAAACTCTCTGTGCATATGTGTACTATACCTCCATGAAAGATTTCTAGAAGTGTGTGTCAAAGGATGTGTGCATTTTAAATTTTCACAAACACTGCAAAACTGCCCTCGCAAACAACTACTTAATAGCATGGATATATTCTACTGCATTTCAATGACAGTTTGTCCAAAGATATCTTTTTAGTTTTTATTTTATAATAATATATAAAGGTGAATTAGGCAGATGAATATTTATATCCAAGAAATCTGTATAATTTCTCTGGTCATTCTAAAGAGATGCCAGAGGATGTAATACTAAAATAGTTATGCGTCCGTTTTTTGTAGAGAGCCCTAAATATTCTAGAGATGCCCAGTATAGCTGTATATTAAGTTAAATGTTAATTTTTGTCAAAAAAAAGAGAAGCGTTTCAAAACAGCAGTCATATCAGGATCACATCTCAGTTTTATCAGGATAGTCATCTGATTAATCTTATAAGTCTCAGTCATAAAACTCAATCCATTCTATTAGATTCCTTTTTTAATAGTCTTGCAGTTCATAAATGCCATTCTTTTTTCTGAACTATAATATCCAATCAAAGCACGAGCTGATATACGTATGAAATGCTCACCATGATTTGGGGGCCATATTGTACTGTCTTTGCACCCAACTAAATGATCTGTAAAATCTTCTAATTCTGTTGTCTTTCTTTGCCATATCATTGAAGTATCAGTAAAGGGTCAGCATTAAAACTCCACCAGATTAATCAGAAAAGCCAACTTTTAAGCACATACTCAGAATGATTTTAGTACAAAATAGCCCCCTCGTGCCTCTTAATGTTTTCCTTTTGCACATTACTACCGTATCACATCACGGGACATTAAGCATATTTCAACTCCTGGGACTAAATCATGTTTTTAGAAATTGAAAACAAATGTTGTAACTGGATGAATGCTAATAGTGAAGTAATAACAATTTCCTAGTAGGCGTATTTGTTTAGTGGATTGCCTAGTTTTTCAGCTTGCAAACACTGGAATGTCTATCACTCACTGAAACCTTTTTTTTTTTTTTTTTAAGGCAAAAGTTTGTCAATAATTTGTTTTACCTTAGTGGAATTACTGTCCTCACCCGAAGGTAACTTAGAAAGTTGGTTTTACTCCAAGGGTAACAGAGACCAACCTAATCCTAGACTCGATTTAAAAGTGCTGTCCTCCTCCCTTCTTGCTGGAATTTTCTGTAACATAATAAGTGTCCCGAATTGTGCTGGCCTCAGCCTGAAACACAGGGTTATGCACCCTTCTTTTTTTCCCAAAGATATTTAGAAAAATCTGTCTTTGTGCTTGGCAACTACTCCGACAGAAAATAGATAAAAATAAGGGTGGTTTATCAGTTTTGCTGTTCTTATCATGTTTCACGTTGAAGGCTGTTGAAATGATGAAAAACAAACAGCACTAAATAGGGTTCCATCATTATCGCCGCCATGAGGAGCTAGGTTTTTCAGGATCAAAGAAAAATGCATTTGCTTTTAGAACTACAATTCTTCATTTTGATAGGTGCACTGCACTCAGATACTGATGGGTGAAAAATAGAGCAAATTGGAGAAGGAAGTAAAATGTGTGCTGCTGCGGGAACTTGGAAATTCAAACAAAAGTAGGCTGGCATTCTTTTAAAAGCTCTGAATGTTCAACGTTCAATTTCTTAAGAAAAATGTGGTGCCTGAGGTTTGTTATTTATGAGCAACTGGAGTAAAACATAAGCACAGGTTGATTCCATCTCATCAAGTTATAAGAACTCCCTTTATCTTTATAAACATGTAGCGAAGGAATACTCCCATGCAGGGGCCTTTGGGGGAATGTTCCTGTACATGCTATTGATCCAGAAGAAGACAACATTTTTAAACTTACGTTTTTAAAAAATTTGCAACTCAAGTTGAGCACCTTTGAGTTCCCTGGCATGGAAATTGCCAGGAGAAACTGTCAAACGCAATAGAGACAAGGAAGCTGTTGTTCTTCCCCTAAAGGAGAGTATCAACTGGCATAAAGATAATAACCAGAAAACAAAAATAAGGTATGGCAGTTGCCAATAAAGTGGTATAAATTGTCATAAGGATCCAAAGAGAAATAAACCAAGGGTAAAGTCTTGGTCGAGGATGCAGCATGTGAGTTGAGTCTTGAAGGAAGGTAGATATCAACATGTGGACACAATAAGGAGGACAGAGAGCCTGCATAAGCAAAAGCCCAGAGGTGGGAAAGCTTAAAATATGTTTAAATCTCCTGGTTCTGAGGGAAAGGTGTGACTCTTATAGTAAAAGTGTTGTAATTACCTGAGAGCCATGCAGATTTAATGATGGGACCAGTGCCTCATCCAGATGAAATTATTGAACCTCTAAGTTAATGAAAAAACCCACAAGCACTTGGGGTAGAATTGCTACTAAAAGACAAAAAATAAGACTGGCCTATGACTTCTTCAGAATACAAAGGAAGACCGTGGAGCAATATATTTAGAGTTTGAGAAGATAATATTGGAGCCCAGTAATCCTGCACATAGCCAAGTTGCTGGCCCTAGGTAAAGGCAAATAAAGAGCTTCTCAGATATACAAGACATCAGAAATAATACTACCCACGCATATTTTATATGAAGCATTATTCAAAGACGTAGTCTAGCAAACCAATAAATGTAACAAAATAAAGAACTCAAGAATAGATGAGCCGTGTCATAAAGGTAAACTATGAACGAGTAAAACAGAATTATTTTAAACAATTGCTGTTAATAGAGTTATAGATGTAATAAAAATTTTAAACAATCCTTAAAATGGGAAATAAATGTGTAGAACATGCCCTTTTTCCCTCACTGCCTTGCAGCCACCCTGGCTTCCTTTTAATTACTCCAATATACTAAGCTATTTTCCATTCCAGGGTCTCTTCTTGGGATATTCTTTCTCCTCAAAAGCTTTCCCACCCATCTTCACTCAGCAAACCATTCCTTGTCCTTTTGGTATTGTATTAGTTCGCTAGGGCTGCCATGACAAAGTACCACAGACTGAGGGCCTTAAATAATACAACTTTATTTTTTCACAGTTCAGGAGGCCAGAAGTACGAGACTCAGGTGCCATCAGGGTTGGTTTCTGGTGAGACCCCTCTTCTTGGCCTAATTTACCATGGTCGCCTTCTAGCTGTGTCCTCACACGGCCTTTCCTGCATACTTGTGCACAGAGAGAGAGAGATCTCTGGAGTCTCTTATATTCTTACAAGGTCACCAGCCCTACTGGATTAGGGACCCACCATTATGACCTCATTTAACCTGAATTACCTCCCTAAAGACCCTCTTTTTGAACAGTCACAGTGGGGGTTAGAGCTTCAACATATGAATTTTGAGGAGACGCAATCCAGTTCCTAACAGCTATCAATTTAAATGACACTTCCTCAAAGGTGCTCTTCCAGGATTCTACACATCACAACAGTTGTTGAGATTTATAATTATATATTGATTCATATGATTATTAATATCAAATTCCCCCACTACACTGCCATCTCCACGAGGCAAGGATCATGTTTTTTCTGTTCACCACTTCCCCAATATCTTAGCACATGATAGGCACTCAGTAAATATTTGTGGGCTAATAGCCTGCAGAATCTTAGGAAAGAGTATAGTATAGCAAATGAGGATGGAAGAACAAAGTAATGAGTATTTCCTGTCTGTCCCTGCGTGGTGGTACGAATAGATGAATTAGGATAGTCTCTGTGCTGGTAATATGTAACCACCAGCTTGGGGTGGCAGGGGTTGGAGGTAGGGAATAGTATTGGTCAATTATGTTGGTGTGAGTACTCCCACAGTGGCAGATTCCAGGCTACAAGTATGACATCACTGAATCCAAAAGCTGGGGAGAGATACTCAGTAGCATACCATTATATAATATTTTCACCTGAAGGGCATAAATGTAAAATAATTAAGAAGCAATGTATTTTGAGTGTTACCTTTATTTTTAATATAATTATTTAAGCAGGATTTCTGAGAATTTAACAACTGACTTTTGCCAGCTCTGGCACACCACTGATGGATAGATGAATAAAATTGTAGAAACTGAATGCGTAGAAATTTATAATTTGTTATTGTGCAGGGCAAAAGGCAAAAACAATGCAAGCTGATCCTTAAATTTTAGACCCGAATGACCCGAATCTGAGCAGAGAAGATGTTGATTATTCTTGGTATATGTTTATTTCTAGAGAAACCTGAGAGCAGTCTGAAATACAGGTTTCCCTTATGCTCAAAGAAAGGGCTGTTACTTTAGGAATCGTTTGTTTTAAGATGATTGCTGAGCCATGAAGGACAATGAGAGAAAGGAGGACAGAACTTTGGGGATATTATCTCCATTTTGGGGGCTGGCAGAAATACGTAAATTAGAGAAAGAGATTCAGATGGAAGAATCCAGAGAAGTCAGAGGATGATCAGCACCGGGGTCAGATAGAGAAAAACATTACAGGGCTTCCCTGGTGGCGCAGTGGTTGAGAGTCTGCCTGCCGATGCAGGGGACACGGGTTCGTGCCCCGGTCCGGGAAGATCCCACATGCCGTGGAGCAGCTGGGCCCGTGAGCCATGGCCGCTGAGCCTGCGCGTCTGGAGCCTGTGCTCCACAACGGGAGAGGCCACAGCAGTCAGAGGCCCGCGTACCGCAAAAAAAAAAAACAAAAAAAAAACGTTACATACTGAGGCATAGTCTAAAGAGCTGCCAGTAGATTTCTGAAGATGACATTTAGAGTTGATCTTTGATTTTGGTTTCCAACGTGATAGAAATTCTACCCTTTCCTAGAGTCAATGGAACCATTATGTGACTCACAGATCTTTTTGGCTAATTTCATATGCAACATGTTTCAGGTTATTTTGTATTTGAGATCATTACAAAATCTCCTGCCTTCCTACCATCAACCCAAAGGGGAGTATCTGATGTTCATCATAATCCCTCAATCAGAGTCATAGAAACCAAGGAAGAAAGGCTTTTCAAGGAACTTTCACTGGGGAGAGTTAAGCACTACTAAAGGAATGTTATAGAGGGATGGGTCACAAGAAAGTTTCCATGTTTGTCAATTGTTGCTTACCCAGATGGCAGAAAGACATGTGAAGTAATGGTGATGCCCTGAAATGGGGTGCTAAAGTTTAGCATCTCAGAACTTGCATTTGAGTCCCTATTTGGCCATTTACCATTAGCTGTAGGACTTCAGGGAAGTTCCCGAATGTTGTGAATCATTGAAGGGGAAAAGAAACTGACAAGACATTTGCTGAATACCTCCAGGACGCCGAGCCCTGTGGTGAGAGGGCGTTTCACTGCCATCTCATTTACCTTGAGAATACGTGTGAAAGCAGAAACTTCCTCAAATGTAAAGTATTATTATTGGAAATATGGGGAGGAAAGGAAGAAAAGCTTGAGGGGGTAGATTAAAGCAAGATTTTGAAAGCCTGATCTCAAATGATCCTGTGGTGATTCTATCAAAAATTTCCCGGCATTAACATTTCCTATTTCTTGTTGTCAGCTTTAGAGGTAGAATTTGTGGATGGAGTTTGTACCTACAAAGCGACTGTATCTTTCTTCATGTTTGCAAAACACTCTGTATTTTTAATTCAGCCTTAAAACTTACTAGATAATTAACGAGTGAATTAGCACTATCATGATTTAAGAACAATAGAAAAACGAGAGGTTAAGTGACTGTCTCAGGGACACCCAGCCACTGGTATCTGTAAAAAGTATTTTGAACCTCAGGGTCTTGCTTCAAGCTAAGAGACACGTCTAACATTTAAAACCCCCAAGAACTCTTCATCATAGAAAAGAGGTAACATGTAAGTTCCAGGGACACTTTCTTCCCTCTCTTCCACATGAACAGCAAGATTGGGCTGTTAACAATATTTTGTGTTTGGAGGAGGAAAAAATAAGTTTTGCACAAGTCATAGCCTCTGTTCTTTGCTTCTTTTCTTCCCACAATTCATGAGGTAGACACAGGCACATGTTTGATTTTTTTCCTTCCTCGTTTTTTTTGGGAAAAAAAAATGAATTATTATCACCATGAAGAGGTTGATATTGTTAGGGTCTGGAGTTATCCCTACCAATTTTGCAAGAGTCTGTAGTATCTTTTTGCCAGAATACAGAACCATGCATCATCCAGACATTTGGAACGGCCCCCGATGCATATTTGGAGAAAATACTCCTGCCACTGTCTAGATTGGACTTGATTCATAGGGTTCAGTTATATGGCTTACAGTGTGTCTTCCACTAGGTAGAAATGCATGAAATTGTATCTAGATGGAAGTAATACACAATTAGAAAGACAACACAGAAAAAGGAAAAAGATTTACTTAGTCTTAGAACCCACCAAATGTGGAGGCTGCCTCTGTCTTCCAGGCTAATTCTTACCTAGTTTCTTTATTTGCAGTGTGATGGCTTATCAGGAGACCAAGATGTGGAAACCACTCAAAGCATTTTCCTGTCTCCTTCTTCCCTATCAGACACTTTGTGGAGTCTTCAGGTATTCTCCACATAGTTCTGAACCTTTATCAAATGTAGGATTTCTTCCACTGACTGAGGGATCCTGTTACCAAAGCTGGATAGGATGCTCATTATACAAGGCCTCTCATGCCAATCACTAAGTCATTCACTTCTTCACAAACATCATTGCACACTGACTGCGTGCTTGGTGCAGGGCACAGAAACCAGAAAATGCAGTTCCTGCTCTCAAGATATGCTCATTATTTGCAGACAGTGGCCCTACCAGACTAACTAATAATACGATGTGACTGGGACTGTAGGGTGGTATTTAAGACAACAGGGATCTGGGACAGAGGGTGATTATAATCCTGCTGGGGGTATGGGGGAGGGAGAAGGTGGGGAGTGTAAGGGAAAACTTGCCATCTTACAGGTTTCTTTGGTAAAACTAACAAAAGAAAAGGGGACTTCGTGGATCTCAGTGCATCGGGTTTCTAATTGTTTTGTGCTAGGAAATGTGCTATCATCTCTCAGACTCTTTTTCCCGAAGGCTTTTGCATTACACTTCAATGGCATGTCACTTTGTGGTTTAAACGCTGAATGGAGTCTCTGACTAGATACTGACAGTTTTTACATCTGACAAGACAAAAAAAGTAAACAATTTTTAAATAGTGGTTATATCCTATTTCCGCATAAACTAGTATCTGAACCTCAGGGCTTCTATGTGGAGGCTGGGTTTGATCTATGCTGTTCAGTAGTTACATAAAGGTAATATTTGTGACAAAATGCTCACTTACCACCAACAGCCACTTGGCAGTTCAATCAGGTACCCTAGTGCTCATTAAACTCATTTATACGAAGTTTTGGTACATCCCTTGCACTGGTGCTTCACTAGGCCTATGAAAATTTTACATGCAGCTCCCAGAGCCATTCTATTTCTTTTGCTATTTCAGTCTCCTCAGTTCCCCATCCTTTCCTGTCCTTCAAAACTTGGTTCAAATGCCACATCATCCACAAACCAACACACCGTTTTTTTCTTGTGTTATAAATATTTATGTAAAGTATTATCTCCGTTGATAATCTGAGCTCTAGGTAGGATCTAAGTCACCTTTAACGTTGTAACCCCTATGTTACTTAGCAAAATACTTCACTGCTCATTGAATGAAGAGATGGATGTATCAGTGCACAGGTGGACAAATAAATGAGCACATAGAAATACAAATGACGGGGAACACTGGTACGTAGTGAATGAAGGAGGCTGTCTGTTGCTTGGTGTCTAAGGTGCTGATATATAACCTATTCCTGTTGATTACATGTTTCCCAGCCAGGTAAGCATCCATGATCAGAACGAGAAAAACATTTGGATTCAGCCATACGTGACACATAAGTGGACTCAGCCAGAAGGGTCTGATAAAATTAGAGACAATAAAAGGCTTACCTTGGATTTAAGAACACAGATGTGTAATTTTGTTAGTATTCTTTCCCACACTCGGGGAAATTCCAATGTTCCAACCACCGGACTCTGTAATCCAGTTCAGTGAATTAGGTTATCTCGTTGGCAGCAGAACTTGTCACTGTGCTTCGTTGACCTCTCACCTCCTCTTCTTTGAATCAGTTCCCACCAACTGGAGAACAACCCAGAAGTCCATATAAGTAATGGAGTTTAAAAAAATGCCTCAGAGCTTCTTCAGTAACAAAGACTGAGGCTTTTATTTTCCCACACAGAATACTTGAATTTCACCTAAAATTTCAAAATACATTCAACTCTGGAAGAAAAAGGAGTAAAAGCGAGAAGCACACCCACACTCTCTAGTGATTGCTTTTTATTAAGAATTTCTTTCCATTGAGAATACACTCCACTATTTTGAGTATGCAGCAACATTTTAATATTTTAATTACACACTTCCCACTAGATTGGTTTTAAAACTTCCTCGCTGAGTTTTAGAGTGTGAAATGTTTCAAGTTGAATGATTTACTAGTTTTCTTTTTTTTTCTTTTTTTTAATAAATTGAACTAAAATAGACTGAAATAGTTTGTAAAAAGATAAAGCCTAGTTCGATCTTGACCAGTTTTTAAAATATCTTTTAATGTAAAAAGCCTAAATGTGTTTTTTTCATAATAATTTCAAACTAATGTCTGCTTTGTGTTACGTGATCAAGGAGCACAGTAGTTATAGATTTAATAATTTTACATTTTGAAACCAATCACCTTTTACTTGTTAATTTGTTCCCTACCCTTTGGTTTAGAATGCCCCCAAATCATCACAGTAGCTATTTGAGTAGAATTAATGGATTTAAAACGTCGTTAATTAAAAGTAATGTGAATAATGTTATGATGTGTTGGTTCCCCAGGAGATTCATTTGGACCTTTATTTTCTCTGTTTTCCTTGTAGCGCGGGAGTTGGCCGGACTGGCTGTTTCATTGTGATAGACGCCATGTTAGAAAGAATAAAGCATGAAAAAACTGTAGACATTTACGGCCATGTAACTTTAATGAGAGCCCAGAGGAATTACATGGTTCAGACAGAAGACCAGTACATCTTTATCCACGATGCACTGTCGGAGGCAGTGACTTGCGGGGATACCGAAGTGCCGGCTAGAAACTTGTATGCCTACATTCAGAAGCTGACACAAAGAGAAACAGGAGAGAATGTCACAGGGATGGAGCTCGAATTTAAGGTATGATATTAGATGTGATGTGGTAATTCAGGAACAGTCATTCTGGAATTGTCCTTCTGAACCTTTCAAATTTGTGAAGTTACAAGATTCACCTGACCTTCTCCCTCAGGTGTCTGACTGTAAAACACTTTCTTCCTCCTTCCCTTTTCTATCCTTTGCTTCCTAATAATACCTAGAGCTCTTTTGTGCCCTAATTTAAACTGAGAGCTCATACTCTCAGAACATAATATTTAAAACTTCCATAATCTATATGGACTCATTAGGTAGAAGTGAAAAGCAGTACAGTTGGAAGAGTCCTTTGCTTAAAAGCAAACAAAATCTTTGTATCTAATGAGGGAATCTTGGGTACACTGAAGTCACACTACAGGCTAAAATTATCTTTGATTTTTTCTTTTTTCCTACAACAGCGTCTAGCCAGTTCTAAAGCTCACACCTCAAGATTCATCAGTGCCAATCTTCCATGTAATAAGTTCAAAAATCGCCTTGTTAATATTATGCCATATGAATCCACGAGGGTATGCCTGCAGCCTATCCGAGGAGTAGAAGGATCTGATTACATCAATGCCAGTTTTATTGATGGATACAGGTATACACTCTTGCTCCCCTGACAGTCCAAAGCCTTGATATTTACATGTGCCCTAGTTTCACAGCCAGCATGAATTTCATCTCAATTCAAAGTGTTTTCTTTCTGCAGAGGTCAGCATCCAGTCCCTTGGTATTCGCTTTTTTATTATTTTAGAGAGGAGTAAGAAGCAGCAGTCACAGAGTTTTTAATCTGTCCATGTGCACTCTTCTTTCAGAAGTCATTTGGATGTGGAAGGAGTTGATAAAGGAACTGTTTGTACCATATTATATAAATTCAGTAGATTGTGTAAGAGTCATTTCTACAAAATGAAGTTGCACAACTAAGTGTTTCTTAAGTGATTGGTATGACACATGAAATTGAGCTGTTAGCATTGCTCTGAAGTTTAAATAACAATGATAAAGACATACATCATAATATTAACAAAGCAATTTCTTTTGCAAAATCCCCCAAATGTATTAAGTGTTCTTATTTGATTACACAATCCTAATGGGAATTTACTGCAATAGCATTAATAATGTTTTCATTTTTTATTACCTGGTTTGATGTTTACATATCAAATGCGAAGGCTTTGCGTGTTTTCTGATGACTTCAACATGCTCTTTTCGTTCTCTGTGATTCAGACAACAGAAAGCTTACATCGCTACCCAGGGGCCCTTGGCAGAGACCACCGAGGACTTCTGGCGGATGCTGTGGGAGCACAATTCCACCATCGTTGTGATGCTCACCAAGCTGCGTGAGATGGGCAGAGTGAGTGTCTCCTTATAAGACACTCAGACCACAAGAGGAATGAGGATTTCATTTTAAAAACCCGAGTGCCAGCGTCATTTCTTTGAAACACAGAGTACTCTGGACGTGTTCTGGGCCATTCATTACTGTGTTGAATTTTAACTTGCAAAGCCATATCAAGTTCTTTCATTTGTGTGTTTTGAAGAAAGAACTGGTACTTTTGTTCCAGTGAAACACAATCATAGAGACAAATACGTCTGACTTGTTTTGACTCTCAATGTGTTCTTACTTCCTTTCGCTCTGGACAAGCTAGAGCTTGGGTGCCATCATTACTCTGTATGAAGGAACTTGACTTTTTTTCATCTCTGAGCAAATTTTTACCTGCTCATCTTCCACTCCCATTAAACTGTTGGAAAGTTACGTAGTTTTTCTAAGGATATAATCTGGTAACCTCAGGTTTACTTTTAAAAAATGATTCTTCTTGAAAATATATAAAATAGCGTTAGAGACACCTAAGGACCTACCACTTAGATTCAATAGATACAAGCATTCTGCCATATGTGCTTGAGATGTTTTCTTTCTTGTCTTTGTATAAACTCAATGGTAGAGATGCATCCAAAACCCAACTTTTTAGAGCCCACAGAGAGAGTGAAAAAATACCAACTAGGAAAGTAACTTGACTTTTCTGATTTAGTTATTGAAGTCATTAAAACTGCGTGGGCTCCAGGTTCCTGAGCTGACAGAGACTGGACTAGGTCAATTCAGAGGTTTCTTTCTGTGTTCACACTTGATGGTTCTCTTCATTCCAAAACACAGTGTTGATCAATGCATGATTAACGTGACTAGCATTATGTCCGAGGACTGATGTAATTAATTGTCTAACTTGTAAGTATGAAGATCCTTACCCTACTGAAGAATTCAGTCAACTGATGTGTATTAAGCACCTACTGTATGCCAAGTACTATGCTTGATAACATGCACAAATATTGAACCACATGATTTCCCTATCCTCAGGGAACCTGTGGTTTCAAAGAGAAAATGAGTCATATGCGATTGGAATCACCTTAAATTCTAAAACCGTATTAGTGAAAGAAAGACATTAAATATATAGATACATGCTAAACAAAACTTTATTTACACTTTACGTAGCTTGACATTAATCTTTTTTTTTTTTTTTTAGGAGAAATGTCACCAGTACTGGCCAGCAGAACGATCTGCAAGATACCAGTACTTTGTTGTAGATCCCATGGCTGAGTACAACATGCCCCAATATATACTAAGAGAATTCAAGGTCACAGATGCCAGGGTAAGTTGGCACAGTCTTATGCTCTTAACCATTAACTGAAACGTAGTCTAAACTGCATCCCTGGGAGAAATATTTTCCAAGTGACCATACTCCCAAAGTGAAAAGAAATCACTCATCCTGGAGGATTTTTTTTTTTTAAACATAAGAGTAACTTCTCCTGTCCTGTAAGGTTTCTCACAAGCCCAGGCTTGGCTCACATTCAAATGTAGCATCTGGCAGCCCAACTTTGGGGACGTGCTTGGTGAGTGTGTGTGCCGGGAAGCATTTATTGATTGGTTGGCTGTGCTTACATTTACCTCCTCAGCTTATTCTCTTTGGAGCTTTTTTGACTTCTTCATTACTTGAGGCTGTAAATATGTTGTTGTTTTGCTAAGCCCTTTAGGTCATGTTGGCTTGGAGGTTAATTTGGTATGATTTTAAAATTGCTGAGCAAATGGCATTCTTTAGAAGAATCTGACAAGCTTTACACATTCTAATTTGATTCCTGGCATGGTTTATTCCTCGGTGTGCTAATGTGTCTGTCCATGAGAGCTGTGCACCCACGACCCTTGTTGGCTAATTTTCATTCTGCATTTCTTATCTAGATTGCTGAGTGCAAGGTTCAGCCCTGATGTAAGATGTTCTATGCATAAACTTTAATATCCTTGCCTTTGGCCACTTTCAAACCATGATTACAAAGACATCTTAGGAGAGAGTGGGGTCAGTCCAAAGCCCTGCTTTGTTTTTGGAACTGTCACAGTGGGTGGGTTGAATAAAACTGTAGGGTAGAGCTATTTACTTGATCCATTGTTTTTGTTGGAAAGCAGCTTTCTCAACCAAGACTCCTGTTTAGAGATTGTCTACTAATCCCCAAAGCCTGGCCCTGGCTGTTGACCTAAAGTGAAAGAGAAATTGGTTAGCAGGCTGCTTGGCCCAGGTGACAGATCTGTTAATCCCAGAAAGTCTTAAGTCTAACTACTCCGAAGGTGACTATACTCAAGACAGCAGTTAAGTCCCTAGGTCTCGTTTTGAGTTGCCCAAGCAAGCGTGCCTTGGTGACACATTGTTTAAAAAAAAAAAAAGGAAAAAGCAGGCCCTTTCAGAATCTGAAGCTAGATATGTGAGTGAAAACTCTGAGTGCATTCCAAGCGAACTCACCAACCATTTCTGACGACAAAGTGTAGGAGCCAGGCTCTGCAAATGGCAGAGACAAGAAACACTGAAGCAGGAACTTGTTCCTATGTTTTGTTTTGAAGCCTCTCTGTGATTGTATAACGTTCTTAGCTGCCATAGCATTTGCTGTTTGTGCTCCTAGTGTGTTTCTAATCTCAACTTCCCAGTTTAGAAAGCAAGGTGGCACTTGAGAATACAGTATTGTTAAACAGGTAACCTTTAAGTGGAGTCAGGTGGTCTCTCCTCTGAATCGTAAAGGTCTGTACACATGCTGTTAAAAACAACTATGGTCAGAAATGAAATCCCCAGGACAAGCAGAGGAAGACAAATCTGTATTACCTAGCCTCTGGCTTCCCTTCCTGTGCTTTTCAGACCTTTTCTAGAATCAAAAGGAAGTAAATCATGCTTCCATGGTAACCATCCATAAGTTTGTTATGGGGCCAAGCAGTTACTTTCATATTCCTCAGTATTCTCACAAACTTGATGTGATCTCCCAATTTATTTCTATTCCCAAATGATTCCAGTCAGGAATATACCCTGTTCGTATGGAAACCACCAGGCTGGTTGATATATGTCCATCTCGAGTTGGGCCATCCCCTCTTCTCCATATAACTGAACGAGAAGGATTGGGTCTTTGTCTACTTAACCAAAATCTTGGGAACTTGCACATCTATATCCAAAATGACTTTAATGTGGAGAGAGTTGTTACAAAAGTGGAAAGGAGGACCAAACTGAAGCCTTAACTAGGAGCAGGGACTCCTCAAATAGAATCAGCCCCTGTAAACTTGGAATTTGCATTCTCTCTCTCTCTGTTGATTGAGGGAAGAAAGCTGATGGTCATAATCGTTATTCCTGCTTCTGTAAACAGAGGGTCCCTTCTGCTTTTGTTGTGCTTCCAAAAACACTGTGCAATTCCAGAAGGAATCAGAAGTCCCTTAATGTCTTCTTTTGAAACCATTTATACTTCACGAATCAGAGAAATTTTGCCAATCTCTTTAGGAAAGATAGACTGTTCCTGTATCTAGCTTTTGGTTTGTCCATGTTAAAGCCCCGCACAGACACCTCAGTTCCTGTGGTCAGCCAGGAAGAGTTCTTTTTCAGAAAACAACATTTATCTACTAATAATCTCTCCTGTCTCCTTGAGGGACACTTCACTTCCTGCTCAACAGCACAGTCGCCTGGTACACGCTGTGTATACTGCCTTGGCTAGAAATAGTATACCTCTGAGACGTGTGGGGCATCCAGGTTAAATCCAGCTACCCAATTTGCGTCAGATCCTTTCAGTGTCACTAGTTGTCATTTGACAATGTTGCAAATAAGCAAACACAGCAGATGTGAAGGTATCATGACAATAGCAAAATCTCTGGTCTGGATGACATGCCTGGATGTTCCTTTCAGTATTAAGAAGTTATTGGATTCTGAAAATTTTGAAATGGAGTGTATATGTTCCACTTCGGTTTTGAAGGCAAACTTTGGGGCTCAGAGCATTTACTAACATGGGAACTAGGTGGCTTTTTATGAAAGCTCAGGTTTTTAATGGGCATTGTGAGAGTAAAGAAATTTGCAATTTAAATATATGTGAATGTAGACAGTGTTGATAGCAGGTAAGATACTAACTGACTAATTTTCTAGTTAAACATGTTTCTAACTTTTTCTTCCCTTTTTTGGAAAAAATCATGCCTGCTGTTGTGGTCTGTGCACTGGCTGAATCCTCCTGGCGTCCTCCTTTGCGGTTGGATACGTGGCTTTCTCTCTAAAGGACGGGCAGTCCCGAACCGTGAGGCAGTTCCAGTTCACTGACTGGCCAGAGCAAGGAGTGCCAAAGTCTGGAGAAGGATTTATTGACTTCATTGGCCAAGTCCATAAAACAAAAGAGCAGTTTGGCCAAGATGGACCCATTTCAGTCCATTGCAGGTGAGAATCAGGAATGATGAGTTTCCATTTGTGCTGAATGCAATAACTTTGAAAGTATGTACTGTTGTCTATTCATTGTTGGTACCAATTTATTGTGAATCTGCATAACTGAAATTTTATTTTTATTTTTCTCAGAAGTGTATTGTAAACCCTAGAGCAAGGACTCATTTCTCTTTCTTTTCACAAAGTGAAAATAATCAGAGGAAGATTTTTATCTTCAAATTTTGCCTCTTGTAACAAAGGACCAAACTGTGCTTTCTTTGCCCGTTTTACCGTAACAGGAATTGTTTGTACACCACCGAGTGATAATTTGTTCAGTTTATCATTCCTCACTTGTTTTGCTTTCATAGCATTACCCTGATAATTATCTTTCTGTATCTTTCTCCTATGTTTGCCTTCTTGAGAAAACCATAAATAGTTATTAAGCCTTAATAACAATACTAATTCTTTTCAGTCAATAAGTGATTAGAATGGTACCTCAGTTAAAATTGCAATTTGCTTGAAAATTTTTGCTATATCAGAAAATGAAGCACCTTCAAGTTAATTATTTTCAATAGTTTCCACGGCATTTTATAATTCAAGTCATTGAAGCTAACAGAAATAGCAAGTAAACAGTTCAGAAAGGACAATTACCATAAATTTAGTGCTTTTGGAAGTTACTATGCAAAAACCTTCTAGCAAAAGGAATTCACCTAATATGTTTTAGTTTCAGTTTGTAATCTCTTTATGGTCAAAATCTTGAAAGAGTTCATTAAAAATTTTACTTTGCTTCCCCCCCAGAATCCCAAACTGCAGTTCTTAGTGACATGGGAGACAGGTCGCAAAACAGGAGAAATATTAGACATGGGCTTCAAAACATCTGAGCTCTAGTCCCACTACTATCATCATGTAGCTCTGTGACAGTAGGGAAACTTCTCTAGACCTCAGTTTTCTCAGCTGATCTCCAAGACCCCTTCTGGGACACACAGTGTGCTATTAAATGAGAAGCAGACCTTATTTATACACATTTGCTGTGTGTTGAGCTTATCCAAAGTTCTTTGCTCTAGAACACCAAAGAGCATGTAGGAAATGATGCAGGGACTCGATATTCAGACAAAGTGGGTGGTATATACGGGACTTGAATTACCTGGATATCCCCCTTAATTTTCCACATAATTTGCCCAAATCCTAATCCAAATTTTCCAGTATAAGCTATAAAGAAAAGAATATGTTCAACACATTTTTCTTTAACTTCAGGCATTCCCATAAGTATAAATAAGTGTGTGTATGCATGTGTCTCTTTTCATTGCTTTTGTCACAAAATTATTTGTATATACAAAGATTGCTTTGTATACTATGACATGTTATTCATATATCTTAAAGACTTCCAGATATCTTCTCTTATCTGGGGATATTTTAAAAATACCACTCATTTATAGCTTATTAAAAACAGGATAAAGTCAATAAATTTGGAAGTTATAAGGCCAGTGTCTGTTATTTTCTTGAAAGCACCTAGTAGAAAGCCAGAAATCCTATATTTTTGTTACATTTGAGCAAGCAAAGCAAGGTAAGATAGACTCTGGAGTACCTGGACCATTCAACAAAAAGATCATAAATCACAGTCTCTCAGGATTAAGAGAGACTTTCAAGGTTGAAAGGGACCTTCAAGGTCATCTACTCCAGCTTAACAGAGAGCCTTGACTGGGCCTGGTTATCCTTAGTCACTCCGTAAAACCTGCCTATGGATTTTAAAGCTTCACTTACATTTCTGTTAGGACTCTTTAGAAAACCCAGTTTATAAAGGGACACACTATTTATATATCAACTACATCCCGAAGTAAATGAATCCATCCATTTTCTACAGCCTGTACCCAAGCATTACACGTGCCGTTTAATTAGGATCCAAAAATGTAGGGATTTTTCAGATTATTCACTCTTTTCCTCATTACCTAAACCTCCAGATGCTTTCCTACTTCTTAAGAGCACAAAAGCTATGAATTAATTTTCTTCTTTTGCTGCTGTTACAATTCTGGAATCATCTTAAAACATTAAAGAAAACAGAAACTCAAAACCTTGCTAACGTGGTGGAAAGAATCCTGGTGTTTTAGCTACTGAACATCTAAAAATAGTAGATAAGTGTATAGCTCAGTGGCTCTTAACCACTGTGTTTTTTTTCTTCTTCTTCTTTTTTGAACTTTTTCCAGTTTAGAGACCCCTTTGATAATCTGTTAAAGTTGTAAGTTTCAGAAACAATATATATATATATATATATATATATATTTACACAATCCATACATATAAGATATTCATAGACCCTTCCAAAGACTAAATGAGGATCCCATGTCAAAAATCCTGTTATATTGATAGAATCTCCTTTCTCATATCAAAACTGATGTCTGAATTTGAATAGTATATATACCTTCATATTTATTTTTACGTCTAGGTGATGGGACATGTTGCACAGATTCTTAAGTGACTACAAGAAAATCTGAAGGCACCCAGTTTGTCTTACCTTATCTGAATTATTTCAAATGTAGAGAACAAACGTATGGACACCAAGGGGGGAAAGTGGCGGGGGGAGGGGGTGGTGGTGGCATGATGAATTGGGCAATTGGGATTGACATGTATACACTAATATGTATAAAATAGATAACTAATAAGAACCGGCTGTATAAAAAATAAATAAAATTCAAAAAAAATGAATTATTTCATATTTTAAAAATATTAAGCAGGCAAAGTTTAAAATTTCAGGATCTACGTGAAGAGTATAAATCTGTATTTTATTTACCATTCCTTTTATCCATTTATTTTATGTTTCCTGGCCCTTTCCAAAATGACATAAAATCCCAGTTGAAAGGTTATTATATTTTATAAGACTTAATCCTAATTACTCCACATTCATTCTCACCTGTTATCATGGCACAGTCTTAAGAGTAATCATTTCATGAACCCAACACCACATTTTCCTGAACATTGCTGTAGTAGAACCCAATGTAATATGGAAGCTGGTGGACATACGTCCACCTCCAAGCAAATGTGGCCGAGACCGTGAGTGTCTCATCCAGTAATGTTGTCTTTGTTATTATGACAGTGCGGGCGTTGGAAGAACTGGAGTCTTCATAACACTAAGCATTGTTTTGGAAAGAATGAGATATGAAGGAGTAGTAGATATCTTCCAGACTGTCAAAATGTTAAGAACGCAACGACCAGCCATGGTGCAGACAGAGGTGAGAAGAATCTCCAGGAGTTTGTTTGTCACATCTCAAGAACCAAATAATACATTTTGTTTGCCAAGATCTCCTAGAGTCCAGAGACTCTCAACACCAGAGGCAAAATGCAGGAAAATACTGTAGGAAAAGCATCCAGTTGTTTAATATTTTTGAACCTCATTTTCCCCCTTTGTAAATGGGAGTGACAGTGTCAGTGTCTTAGAGCTGGTTTGGAAGTTATCTAAGATGACGTATTAGATTGAACCATGTTAAATTGTCACTGTTTGGGGCCTATAAAAATGGCAATTTCATATAATTCATTATATATATATATATACATTAATGTGATATACATTGCACGAATTTAATATATGTAAAAAGCCCAATGGTAGATAATATACCTGGTAGATAATAGACCCTTGGCCCATTTTATGCCTCCATTCTCCTTCTATATGCCTAGGTATTATCAACTGCTCTATATTTCATTTCTTAATAATGGTATTTTAAAATATTTGCATCCTGGATATGCACTAGAGAAATCAGCCTTCCATTCTCTACTCCAAGAATTGTTATGAAAATTCTGATATTTTTCAGAATAATAGGAATTCATGACTTAGCCAGTCTGACCTACTGACTTCATTTTAAGGATAATATAAGTGATAGATAGTTTTCCTGTTTCTCAAAAGGCCACCAAATTATACAATTTATATGTATTCCTAAATTCATAACCCACAGTATCTTCCAGACTTTGATTTCAAAATAGTGCAAGCATTTGGCTTGCAATACTCAAAACATTATGTCAGCCTGACAAACTTAATGGGTGTTGGGGGTGACGAGGGAAATTGGACGTTTAGAAAGCCTTAACACTTAGCCAAGCAACTTACTGTGACAAGATAGGAAAGCAAACTCCATTTATTTTGCATCACCATTTTTATTGTAGAAAAATGCACATTTAAGCAAAATAGAGACTATCTACTTTCAGCCCCATTGGCTACTGAAAATAAGTTTCTTTTACGGGGAAAATCCTACTTTTTCTCACCCCTTCTTCATCTGTAAATTATAATTTTTCTATCTTATAATGCCCCCACTTATTCCCATTTGACAGTGTTCTTCCCTGTCTGAAAAAGGACATGTTTCATGCTGTTTTAGTTTAGTGTGGGTCTTTCTAGAACAGGCAACTAACTAGCCATCACAATGAATTAGGCCAAATGGCACAGGTACTTTTTGACATGGGCAGCCAGTCTTGTGATGCCATTTTCAAGGGATGAAAAGCCTAAAAGTTCAGCGCCCTGTGTATTCGGCTTTGTGTGCCTGATGTTCATCACAACGATACCTTTTGGCCGCTTCCCTCACTTATATAAACACATCAGAAACAATGGAGAATAATTCTGATTGCAGGCAACAAGGTCTACTGTCTGATAAGATTTTTTTTTTTTTAATTCAAATGTTTTTGGCAACAGCCCAGAAGATAAATGAAACCACATTTTCCTCAGGACAATATGTGTCTGCATAGGCCTCTCTTAAATATGCGAACTGAAAATTACTTACCTCAAATAATTAGATAATTTTAAAAGACGGCTGTGACATATAAGGAGTTCCCATGTTTAGCTGGTGGTAATTGTCTGGTACTATCCTTGGAGAACAGTTCACATATGTCTGGAAGATAATGTTCACAGGAGCTGTTACTACTTTGGAATTAGGAGACTATTTTAGTCGAATTGAGTGGTGAAGTTAATAAGTACCCCATGTGGCTAATGGTTCTTTGCTCAAAACAAAACAATTGGTCATTGGATTGAATTGATTGGCGAAAGCAGTGATTTTGCCCCCATCTAGGTGTAACTTTGTCTTCCAACATCGATTTCCACTTTTCTGTTAAAATGTACTCATGGCCCCTTTTCTTTCTCCCCATGCTTTGTCTCCGGCAGGATCAGTATCAGTTCTGCTATCGAGCCGCGCTAGAGTACCTGGGCAGCTTCGATCACTATGCAACGTAGAAACCCCTGACCCACTTTGGATTTTTACTGCAAGCCCTTCAATATCCATGGAGTCTCTTCTGAGCCATACAGGGCATTTGAGAAGTCCTTCTTAACTTCTAGCTAACAACCACTTAGTGGGACTATCACACACAAAACAAATTTAAAAAAACAAACTCTTCCGGGTGGACCAAGAATTCACAGTTTAATAATCTAACCTGAGAAAGAATAAAGAGAGTCCTGACTGATGAGGCATCTGAAGGATTTTATTTACAGATACCTCAAGGATTCAAAATAAAGGGAAGAAGAAATCACAGCAAAGAACCGCCATCTTGTTCAGGATTGCTTGATGGGTGCAAAGAGAAATGGCCTGAGTGCAGCAGTTCAGGGCAAGATCTTTGCTGGCTTCTCATGACAAAATGGACTCTGCTTTGACATCGCCCCTTCCCAGCATACTACTCATGATAACGTTTTAGGGGGAAAGGGGGTGGGGAATGTTTAAAAAGAAAGTCTTTGATTTAGTTTTTTAGTATTGTAAAGATACTGCTGACCTGTGCTTCATTTTTAACTGTGTAAACTTTTTTTTTTAACAAAATGTATCATTCGATAAAGTGAATTTTAAAAAAGTTACATAACTCTTCATTTTTTATTTCCAAATTGTAGGTTTTTTTAAGCTGTAGAACTGTTATCTGTGATACCTTGCTGTAGAAATATCAAATAATTGGAAAATTTGCACATTTTTGTGCAATACTCTTAATCTACAGTATCGGTCTCGTCTGGTCTTACTTTTACACTTCTGTCTGGTTTTCGTTGCTGAGAAAGTACCCATTTTCTTCAAATAATCAAAGAGAACTTTGTTTTGTTCTTTGGAATCAACAGGGAGGCGCAAAGTATAAAGTTGCTGCTAACATATATACATATATATCCATATTTTATAGGGGTGTCTATGTATATATAGTGTGTCCACACAAAAAGATAGATATAGCTATCATTCAGTTCTTCCATGATTTAGTTTTTAAATTTTTTAAGGTAGAGAAGCTATTGTAACACCTTTTTCAATTTGTTATTAATTTTATGACATACTGATATTTCTCAATATCACACAATTTTAATTCTTAAGGGAAATGAGGAATGCACATCAGTGATTGTCAAACCTCACCCCCTTAATTTCCTACCCAATCTCCCCCCACCCCCCTAACCATATTCACAAATACTATTTTGTTAGCCAGGCTTCCAACAAAGTTCAATATTTCTAACACTCTAGTGCAATAAAACATTATTAAATATCTAAGAGGTGTGCATGTGGGAAAGGTCAGTGCATATCCCTTTAGGAGGAGAGAATGTTGTAATATATCAGCTATCAAGATGTTTAAAAAACAGTGTATTCAATTGTATATTGTCTATAGTATGTGCTATGAAATTTGCATTTATGATATGTAACAGGGGCAAAGCCAAACTCATGTTACTCTGTTCGGTCAGAAACATTTTTTGTGGCATACAGCATTCCTGGGAAGTGCTGTACTTTGTTTTCTTTTGGTTTTAGTTTTGCATTTAGAGTGCCTTATAATTGATGCCTATTTTAATAGCATTTCTTTTCAGCTTTTGGTTCATATTTTCATTATTTGTTCGTATGTGTTTCTCTTCCAATTAAAGCATTATCTGTTTACCACATGTACAAAAACTCTTTGAATAATATGCATTCCTAGTTTTCAACCAAGTCGGGGATGTTAGTGATTGTACCAGCCCAAAGCACTTGGATAATCAGGGCCCTTCTTCCTTTCATCATTGTCAACATCAGGAAAAGCTACTTGTTTTATTTGTAATCCCTTCCAAATCTGCTCTGGAACATTCAGTAACTGCACCAAACTTAATTTATTAACAAACATGATTGTCAACTTTGAACATATTTACTATTTCATTAGGATTTTTCTAAAAGGAGAAATTAAAAAATATATATATATGTATATATATATATATATCCCCCCCAAATTTTTCAACATAATTTCTATAGGAAGCCATGGACAATGGCATGAGTTTGCCATATCTTACATGATTTTAAAGAACACTCAGAATATCCAAGGAACTCTTATTAAAGAGTTTTGGTAAAATATTTTGGTTTAATGTTAGCTTCATTGATGTTCTGCATGGAAGGAGTTTTGTTTTCTACATTTTCCCATCACTAGCAGAATGAAATCCAAGAGACCAAACACTTGCAAGCATCATATTTGAGCACTTTTGTAAAAAAAAAAAGAAAAGAAAGAAAAAGAAAAAAAAAAAACTATAATACTAAAAAAAAAAAATAATAATAAGTATCTAGAAGGCTACCTCAGAATGAGACTCTCTATCCTACATCAGAACAAGAGAAGAATGTGCACTATGTGGGTCTGTTGTTGTTTTCTTTTAGTTTGTATCTTTTGGAGATTTATCCAAGTGCCAGATTACTCAGTGCTATGATTTTCGTTTAGTGAAACAAAGGGGGTCGGACAGACATTGCGTCATGCAGACATGCCATGTTGGACAGGTAGAATCCGATGGTGTACTGCACACCAGAACGATTGGCCAATGAGCAGTTTCTCTCCCTGAAACCAAAACTGCCCATTTGGCAAAGGGAAAGGGGAGAATAATCACAAGAAGAAAATGAACGGGATGCATACCATAGACGAGCGAGGAGGAGAATATTCCAGATATCTTACTGTTCAGGAGCTGTTCTGAGAGCTAACTCCCTTACTGTCATTGATGTGCATTCCACTCTGCTTTTCTGTACAAACATTCTATCTTCTTTTCCCAGGTAAACATCTTTATCTACCATTACCATAAACTTTCAAGTTTCCAATTATTTTCATCATCATAACCAGTACGGTGCTATTATTTACCTATGTACGTGTAGTTATGTATAATTTTGTAATTAGTTACAAAGGTAAAAAAAATCAAAATATATAAAAAGTGATTTGTACAGAACTTTATTTTAGCTCTTTTTTAAAAATGATTTGCATGGTTAGACAATGGCGAGGACAGCCAGGGGAGGGAAGGGCCTCTAGGGAACTTTGCACTTTCTATACCTTTATACTATGCACTGCCCTATTGATTCTACACCCAATAATGTTATTACTTGAACCCATCTGTAAGAAACTGCTTCAGAAATTCGTTTGTGTGTATGTAAATAACCCAATATAGAAAAAGGAAAGGAAAAATTCTGCAGTAATGTACAGATTTTTTTCTTTCCTGGTTTTGTTTTTGTTTTTTGTTTTGGTTTCGCTTTGCTTTAGGCCTTGCTTTTTATTTTTCATTACCTTTTCTTTTTCCTATTTTGGATTTTAGTTTCCTTTGGGTTTATGGGTGCCCTGATACTCCAGCAGAGATCAGAAGGCTACAGATCCATCCTCTCCATCTGTTATGTGGCTTTGCCATCCAAGCTTGGAGTGTCTTTACAAAGATAATAACAGTTGTGTTCTTTGCTCTCGTTTTGGATGCATAGACTGAAAAATTAAAAAAAAAAAAACAACTTGTAAAATGGCTTGTTAAAAAAATACAATTACCTCTAATTAGTAGTACGCGTAAATGTTTTACAGAATGAAAGGCGTGCTTTTTATTTTCTTACTTCGTTACATTGGTGGCGAAAGAAGTCTGTATGAAAATCAGTTCTTTGCTGACACAAGTTCCATTTGTTACAAATGAATTCTAATAAAAATGTCAGTGTTATGCAGCCCTGGCCTTTGCTTTTGTCCACTCAAGCACTTTGGTTTTGAACTAACTATGTATGTTCCCTCTTCCCCCCTGGTTATCTGGTTAGTTCCTTTATACTAATAGTAATTCTACTTACCAAGAGGCTGCTATCTACAGGTGCCTGCCTTGAGGTGAGCACCTTTCACTGGTAAGCAAACTGAGGCTTAAAGAAATGGTTTGCCCAAGTTCACACAGCAAAGAAAGAAGCCTTGGTATCATTCAAACTAGAGATCATAGGCAATCTTTAATTCTTCATGATGACTACTATATACAAATAAGTGCATTAGGATGTATATAAGTATTATCGTCTTGAAACAACTGGCATCTCTCAAGTACATAAAAACTCTTTGGGAACATGGCTAAGAAAATACTTGGCTTGGATTGTTTATTCAATCATTCAATATTATAAATCAGAACTGTTGTAGGCGTTGGGAATGCAACTGTGAACAAATGAGATACTGCTGCTTCTCCTATGGAGATTGCAGCCTAGGGAGAGAGGTTTGCATTAAATAATGATAAAATTACACTCTGACAATTGTTATAAGGGAAAGGAGAGATCCATGAAGTTAGGACTTTGTATTGTGAGGGACAGAAACTCTGACTCAGCTTAAAAGACAAGGAAAGTGTTTTTTGGCTCATATATTTAAAGATCAGGAATGGGCTTATGTTGAGAGAGTAGAAATATATAATCTTCAGAAACAACTGGACTCAGAACTCAGGTGATATCTTCAACACTTGGCATCTCTCTCTTTCTCCCATCCTGGTTTCTACTTTCTCAGTGTCAGTTCTAAGCAATCTCTGCGGTCCTTGGAAACTTTGCATCATAACATCAAAAAGCAGGCAAGTGAAAGAGTTAATTCCCCAACACCACAAACAGAAATCCCCGAACAGAATGGATGCTTGTTGGCCCCCATTGATAGGACTTGGAGTAAGTGATCATCTCAGGATCACAGCTGTGGATAGGAAGAGACAATGTGCTCATTGAGTTGCCAAATCAAGAAGGATGTACAGTAGCTGTCACCTTGCCAAATAGTGATGAATATGGTAGGACCAACAACTGACTGCCAACCAACCTAATGAATTAAGGTAAGGCAAAGCACAGGTATGCTGGGTAATGTTACAACTACATGTTGCCACGGAAATGATGAGGGAATGAAACAGTCCCATTATCCAAAACGTATCTTGGAAAACTTGATACGAAATAGACAATTAGACTCTTTTTTTCCTCCCTCTTTCTTGCTCTCCATCTAAATTGTCCTCTAATTTTATAGATTCAATCACCCTATTGATTGATTGTGTAAGCACACAATCCCTAACCAGAAAAACAGGACAAAAATTTCAAGGTGAATCATACTTACTATTCTGATCATCGTGATGCATTATATTAAACAGATGTCTGATTGGAATGCCAGAGATGACAAAATAGCTCACTTCACACATGTACACACATATAGGAATTATTAGTTAATGATAACTCACTAATAGTTTAGGTTTCTTTTCTTAGTCATATTTATGATTAGACTTCATAAGTTAAGAGAATTTCGATAAAGTATAATAATTTGTAAAATTATAAATCTGAAAAATGTTTAACTTTATGATTTTTAAAAAGGGTTTCTGTAAGTTCTAAGGAAATAAATATAGTAAGGAACGACTATGAATTTGAAATTGTAGATTGTATCATTATTTGTAATAGCAAAATAAAAGTGAAAACGCCCTAAATGTTCACTAATAGGAAATGATTAAAAATAAAATGTATGTATGTGAAATTGTATATATGTAAAATTTTATACACACACACATCACAATACCATGAATAATACATCGTAATTTAGCCATTAAGTGGTTAAGTAGTTTGTGGGAAAAAGTTATGACATGAAAAATCATTAAAAGGAGGTATAAAATTATGTACACATATTAAAACAAAGAATTAAATGACTGGAAAGAAATGCATCATTTACTAAATGATAACTATGTAATAAAACTATCTTGTACTTTTTTCTAAAATTTTTATAATAAGTACTTTAAAGTAGGGGTGCTTTAAAATATATGAGAAGATGGATTAATTTTTAAAAATCAATTTAAAAAGGCAAGAATGGAGAGAAAAAGAAAGAACTCAGGAAAGAACCAAGGACAGGTGGGACAAATAGAAAATAATAATATGATAGATTTAAACAAAACAAAAATTACATTAAATGTAAATGTAGTATAACCAACTTAAAAATATACATTGTAGTCTAGATATATAATGCTCATAAAAGTATAAGAATTCTGAAAGTAAAAGAAGGTCAAGAAATATGCCATGCAAACATAGCCAAAAGAATGCTGTGCTGTTATTAATTTCAGCCATAGCATTAGCAAATAATAAGTCAATTCACAAGGAAAAAAGCTTCAATGCACCAGGAAGACGTAACAATTCTGTTTGTATGCACTTATCATACAGCTTCAAAATAGAGACAACAAAAATAGGCAGAAATAAATAGAATTACATACATATCCACGATCATAATGGGAGATTTTAAAACATTTCTCTCAGTAGTTGATAAAATTACTGTTTCAGAACAGACCAAAACTATTTAGTAATGGTATAAAAGATATAAATAACCTGATTAACAAAATTAACCTAAGTGACCTATGTAAATCACTACTCAACAACTTAAGAATATAGATTATTCAATAGCTTAAGAATACACTCAATAAGAATGGAATACATTTTCAAGAGCACATGGAATAGTTACCAAAATTGACTAGGGATTGGACCATAAAGCAAATCTCAATAAATTTTGAGTGTTTTTTGTTTTTTTTTTTTTTTTGCGGTACGTGGGCCTCTCACTGCTGTGGCCTCCCCCGCCGCGGAGCACAGGCTCCAGACGCGCAGGCTCAGCGGCCATGGCTCACGGGCCCAGCCGCTCCGCGGCATGTGGGATCCTCCCGGACCGGGGCACGAACCCGCGTCCCCTGCATCGGCAGGCGGACTCTCAACCACTGCGCTACCAGGGAAGCCCTTGAGTGTTTTAATTATGTAGAGTATATTCATTCGCTGACCACATTACAGTTCAACCGGAATTCTATATCAAAGATATTTAGAAAATTCCCATATGTATGCACGGTAATTAAAAAGCCTTCTAAATAGCAGGTCAGAGAAGAAATCACAATGGAAGTAAGAAATTATAACTATAACATTATGAAATACTGCGTATCAAAACTTGTGGGATAAAGCTAAACTGTGCTTTAGACAGAAATTTATAGCCTTAAATGCATATGTTAGAAAAAAGAAAGATTGAAAACCAATGATCTTGAAATTAATTAGAAATTAGAAAATTAACAGTTAATTCTATCCCAAGAAAGTAGAAGGAAGGAAATAATAAAGAAAAGAAATAATAGTAAAATTTAAAATACATACATAATAGGGAGTATCAACAGAACTTATAGTTAAAAGCTGATTCCCTGAAAGACAACAATATTGGTAAACCCTAGCAAAATGATTTAAACAAAAGAGATGGACAAGCAATATCAAGAATTTGAATAGGAGCATAATACTTCAGACCTTACCAACATTAACCACTCTAAGTAACAAAGGGTCCATATTCACAGTATATAACCAACTCCTAAAAATATATATGAAAAAGGCAGGTACCCCACCCCCAGAAAAGATTAGGCACTAGGCCTGAATAGGTATGTCATGTCACAAAAAAAAAAAAAAAAAAAAAAAAGTAGCCAAATTGCTCAAAACAAATGAAAAATTATTTAATTTAATAAATAATCATGGAAATGCAAGTTAAAGCCACAATGCAATACCAATATGCATGCACCAGAGCAGCCAATATTAAAAAGACTAACAATATTAAAGGTTGGTGACAATCCATGAGTTCTGAGTGAATGGTCCTTACACGTATAAAGCCTCTATGGAATTCTGCGCCATTCCCTATTATGAGCATACACTCTGCTTTTTAGAATGCAATTTTACAAACGCTGTACAACACGCTTAAGCGTTCCCAAGTGAAGTGGAATATATACATAGCTTATCCAGTAGTTTTACAGGTTGTAATTACATCATAAATAGAAATGCATGCATATGTGAGCAAGAGACTAAGAACAGAATAAAATTCTGTCCATTGAAACATTAATCATAGAACCAAAAATTCTAAATAACAGAAATGTCCATCCACAGTAAAATGGATAAATATATTTTGGCAAAATGGCACAATGGAATACAGTGAATAAGTATGATCAACATAACATAAAGCAAACATAACATACCATACATAAAAAAATAT
The DNA here is from genome assembly GCF_003676395.1 of Aethalodelphis obliquidens. Classification (NCBI taxonomy): domain Eukaryota; kingdom Metazoa; phylum Chordata; class Mammalia; order Artiodactyla; family Delphinidae; genus Aethalodelphis; species Aethalodelphis obliquidens. The sequence continues at coordinate 57,900,050 of NW_020837951.1, read as the reverse complement.
GCACTCTATGATTCTCAAGTGGTTCCCTCTTGGGAGGAGGTAAGCAGTGATTAGGAGAGCAGAAAACAAACTTCTTGGGTGCTGACAATATTTTATTTCTTGATCTAGATGTGGTTCCATAGGTATTTGTCTTTTGATAAATCTCTGAGCTATACGTTTACTTTCTTGTGTTTTTCTCTATTCGTTGCATGTCAATAAAGATTTATTAATGGCTATTATTTACTTATATATATACACGTGTAAAATAAATTCGTTTTCAAAATATGAATATTATAGCAGTGTTTGTCAATGTACAGGATCCAGCCCACTCTTAGACTACAGGAATGACATGCAATTCCATAGAAAGTTTACACGGGTAAAGAACACTCATCATAACCTAGTAAGCTATTCAATGTTGCTAAAATTTGATGTAGAAATAATTGTTGTTAAATTTTAGTGTAACCATTATTTACAACAGCCAAGACATAGAATCAACCTAAATGTCCATCGACAGAGGAATGGATAAAAAAGATGGAATATACAATGGAATATTACTCATCAGCCATAAAAAAAGAATGAAATAATGCCATTTGCAGCAACATGGATGGACCTAGAAATTATTATACTAAGTGAAGTAAGTCAGGCAGAGAAAGACAAATATATGATATCACTCACATGTGGAATCTAATTTTTAAAAAACGATAGAAATGAACTTATTTACAAAACAGAAACAGACTCACTGACTTCAAAAAAAACCTTATGATTACCAAAGGGGAAAGGTGGGGGGGGGGGAGAATAAATTAGGAGTTTAGGATTAACATATACATACTACTCTGTATAAAATAAACAACAAGGACCTACTGTATAACACAGGGAACGCTACTCAATATTCTGTAATAACCTATAGGGGAAAAGGATCTGAAAAAGAATGGATATATGTATACGTATAACTGAATCACTTTGCCGTACATCTGAAACTAATACATTGTAAATCAACTATACCCCAACATAAAATAAGAATTAAGTTAAAAAAAAACAGTTAACTCAGAAACTTTAATCATATTAATTGTCATTTTTAAAGATATTTCTCAAGGATCTGTGTGTTACATCAGTACAGTTTAGAAGTGTGTAGACACAGTCTGAGGAGGGCATCAGCTGCTCAGACTCAGGGTAAAGACAAGGACCTCCCACTTCAGCTTTGACATTATGTATATTAATATATACAAAAGTGTATATGATAAAGACTTTATGAAAAAAAGTTTAGTGAAACCAAAATTATTTTGGTCTCTTCAGTTCTTATCATTTATTTTTCCTACTGGGACTGGAAATAAAAGAGCTAGATGGGATAAAGCGACTTTTACTGTGGCTTAGACCACTAGATAAAGTCTTGGGTATGAACTGCCTATCGGTTAGAAGGATTTAAGTGTGTCTCTTGGTCCTAGATTGTGCTGGTAGCCTATCCAGCAAGTTGAAAGCGTGGATCATTGGCTCCAAGACAGACAAGCATGAGAGTATAGATGGATCGGAGCTGGATTTATATCATTTCTGGAGAATCAACTTAAAGTGCAAAGCCTATTGATTACAACAATATCATGTATCAGGAAGAAAACCAAAACCCTGGAATCAGATTTGGGTTCAGATCCGGCCTTCATCATGTATTAGCTGAGTTGGTCCTAATCAAGCTACTTAATTTTCTAAACCTTTATTTTCTCATATATAAAATAGAGATGAATTATCTACCCTCCAGGTTTATTATACAAATTAAAAATAATTTATATAATATGCATACTAGTTATGATTCACGGAGGATTGATGCTCATTGTGGATAAAACTCAGCACTTCCACTTTCCCATTAAAAAGACACACATGTCTTTAAAATACAATATTAAAGAAGAAAAACAATAGTCATCTACAAAATATCTTGTAATAAATTAATATGCATAGTTTGAATCTTTTTCCTGGCTGCGGGACACTCTTTCAAGATACAGAAGAAATGGTCATTTCTGCAAAGTCATCCAGGAATTGCTCTACTGATTTCTCCCTTACTGAATGCCAAGTTAATTACTGTGAAATAGACTTGGTTGTGCCATGTTGGTGTTTGGACAGCGCTGTGTATTGCAGAGTGTTTTATAGCTATTAATTATTGTCCTCACAATGTTGGGAAGTGGACCACTGCAACCTTCTTGGAGCACTAATTAGCCTCTGGCACAGAAAGGTCATATAACTTGCTGAAGGTCATTCACTGAAGAAAGCGTTGAAGACTGCAGGCAGAAGAAGGGACCCAGTTTGCTGAAATGTGAAGAACCACAAAATGGAAATCCGGAGGTCTAGTATCTAAACTCAGCTTTGCCACTCACTCTGTTATCTGGGCAAGTCACATAATCTCTCTCAGCCTCATTTCCTCATTTGAAAAATAGTAAGAATGACTCATAGATATTATTGAGATCTAGATTCTAGGATTATAATAGCCTAAAATCTCTTGAATGGAAACATACATTGACAATTTTATCACTAAAAATATATCTCGTCATTTTTTCAAAAGTTAATAATCATCTGAAACATGTTGGACTCAGTTGCCAAGAAGGAACAAAATCCAAGATTGAGTGAAACAAGGCTAGAGGGAACCCTATGGAACTGCATTTAACCTTCAAAAGACAGTTGTGTGTAGGAGATACGGGATTTAGAGCAGGTCAATCAGGCTTCTGTGCATCTAGGCTCCTCCACTTAGTAGCTGCATGACGTGGGCAATTAACTTTTCAAAGCCTGTTACCTCCTCTATAAAATAGGGATAATACTTCTCTTAGGAAGTTTTTGTAAGGAGTAAAAGAGATGGCACAGACTAAGGACAAAGTAAATAATAACTAAGAATACTTGTTTTCTTTCTAGTAAGGAAAGTAAAACATAGGAAGGATGAATTTCTGCTCATTTACACCAACACAGTAATGTGTAACACTGAAAATATTTTTCAACGTATTCAGTAAGAACACACAATTCTTCTGCTCTCCATTTGAAATGTTCTGAACTAAGAAAATATGTTTTGAGCTAACAAAGATCATCTTGGCATTCCAACTGCATACTCTACCTGATGGTATTAGCGAGGCGCTTGTGATTACTGATAAAGTCGCCTGCATGGTCATCTGGACTGTTTATTCCTTCCTTCCTTCTTTCATTTATTCAGTTATTTAACAAACACTCATCTCTTTTCCTTAATACTGGGCAAGTAATTTGCCAGACCCTGAAAAGACCGTAATATCCCTATCCTCAAGATGCTTCCAGACTGCAAAGGAAAACTTATATCAACACATCATTGCATCAGAGCAACATGAAGTAGGTTGCCCTTGAATAACTCAGTTCTACACAGGAAAGTCAGCTTGGACATCTTGTCCCCTGCAAAGTTGCACTGCATCTTGAAAGATGAGTAGGATTAAATCAGTTGGCTAAGTTTGGGGAACACATTATGGGCAGAGAATAGTGTGCTAAAGGGCAAATGTTAGCACATGAGGTTAAGGAAATGACAAGGGCCTTGTCATCAGGGCTGCATGGGAAGAGGCAGTACTAGCAATGATAGAGGGACCATGTGCTGAAGAGTTGGTTTTCATCATGAAGTTAATCAGGTGCCATGGGAGGAATTCATAACAGAAGTGGCATGAATGAACCAATGGAAAGACCCCAAATTCTTGCTCAGAATTGCTGCAATCACAAAACTATCATCAGCAAAGGAGAACTTTCAGTCCTCTCCCTCCCTCCACCAGGGTGGCCTCTGCCCCATCATCTCTGGGCCATGATAGGGGAGAAAGTGTTGCTAACTTGACCGTGGTTGTACCCACAAGTAATCATGCCAAGATAAACCTTTGTGACCTCACCCTCCATATCCCCTCCTATCATTCCATTTGTATCTCTCTTAAGGCTCTTGCCACATTAGACCCTGTATTAGTTATCTTAGTTCCATTACTACATAAAAAGTTCTGTTAAGGCCATAATTACTAGTGAGCACAACCACTGTGCGTTATGAGGCAAGAACCCAGGCTCCACTCACCATAGATACATTCTTTTCTGCTCCAAGTGGCTCTTCGGTAAGTGAATTTAAGGCTTCTCTTGGGGTCCAGCCATCTCGCTCTCCCTCCTTAAGCACACTTGATTATGCCAGCCTCAAGATATAGATGTGAACTGACAGGAGGTAAAGGGGAAGGAAGGTAAAAGGTACCACCTAGGCTTTTTTTTTTTTTTTTTTTTTTTTTGCGGTACGCAGGCCTCTCACTGTTGTGGCCTCTCCCGTTGCGGAGCACAGGCTCCAGACGCGCAGGCTCAGCGGCCATGGCTCACGGGCCCAGCCGCTCCGCGGCATGTGGGATCTTCCCAAACCGGGACACGAACCCGTGTCCCCTGCATCAGCAGGCGGACTCTCAACCACTGCGCCACCAGGGAAGCCCCACCTAGGCTTTTTGAGTCAGACTGTAATCAGGGCTTTGAACTGTGCTGCTTTTACTTAGTGGTGCCCAGATTCTCACTTAGCTGTTATTCCCTACAGTGATACCCAAGGATAGTTGAGGTCAGGGTACAATTCAGGCTTTCTACTCTGATCATACTATCGTTTGGTACCATCCTTAACTTTTACCCGCATCTCATAGATACTCACTGAATCCCTTGAGGATGCACTGGTGCTCTATCCCCTGATGGTTTTTTTTTGTTTGTTTGCTTTTAAATCTAATCCCAACAGAATGGGAAATGAGAATTTAAAAAGCTCACTGGATAATCACACCATGAGGGATAGACATCGCCACATTTAAATCACTCAGATTATCTGCCGTTAAAAGCACCCTGAAGATATGTTTCAAAAATTATAGAGAATCTGACAATAGATACCCATTAAGTGGGCGCTATTTACCAGACATCTTTGCTTGGCTGGGGATGCAAAGATGAGTTGAATGCAGCACTTGCATTAAAGGAACTGTTTATGTAATAGGGGTTACTAAGATGGCTAATACAGGACTGAATGTGACAAGAGCCTTAAGAGAGATACAAATAGAATACGATATGGTACAGGGGATATATAGGGTGAGATCAGGAAGGTTAATCTTGTCATGACAAACATCCAACTCTGAGATTTGAATCTCTTTTAACTGAAAATGTTTATGTCATGCACAGATACCCCCAATCTCAGCATTACTGTGAGCCCTAAAGAATGGACAGCATTTTAACAGATAAAATCTAGGGAAGAGGGAATTCTAAGTGGAGGAAGTGAAGAAAAAATTTTAAAGGCAGGAATGTGGGATCAGTTCTTATAGCCAGAAAGTCATGGGCGTGAAGCCCCGATACAGAATATTTCTTCTCCCTGTTGCCTCCCTTCCCACCCTCACTTCTCCACTAGGTTCTCAGTTTCTTTTCCAATTGTCCCATAGTATCTACAACAGGCTGCTTTACCCCCAGGCTTTCTTCCAGTTTGCATCCAGATGGTACTTTATTGCTTTCTACCTCTCCTGGATTTCAGGAAAGGACTTCAGCATTAGATAAATATTTCTTAGGACTGTTCTCTCAAGCTCTTCCTCTTTCTAACCAGATCACTGGACGATGTGCAGAATAAAAGGTTTCTGCAAGATAAATTTTCTGTGAGCTTCCAAAATAAAGTCTCCTTAGAGAAATCAAATAAATTCAAGGAAATAACAAATCATGGCTTATTCTAAAAAAACACTTTATTCAGAAGTGCACCCGTGACAGATATCAAGTTCTTATGTTAAGATAGGGTCTGTAATAAAACTGAAAGCCTTTGACCTGGGAGAACTCCTCTGGGTGGACCCGCAGCCTACCTGGTCTCTGTGATTCAATTCAATGTCAGCTCCATTCTTGATATAGTTGAAAAGACTTTTGTTTAACCTCCAAGGATATTTCCCAACCTATCCTCAAAAAGTAGCTAGGGAGCAGACAGTCCCAAGATTTCCCCTTCCTGCCTCAGCCAGGAAGGCCCCTCGCATGCATCTGTGCCTGCTTTCACAGATGCAGAATGAGAACCTGCAAATCCAGCAATGCAATGAATAGAGATTATTGGGCAATGGGGCTATAAATAGAGTGCTTTAGAACCCAAGGCACATTCAGCCTGCTTCTGTCAGCATAGACTAAGAAAGGAGGCTTTATTATTATAGCAGGAGCAAGTATACAGGCTTTCCTTGCCAGTAAAAGCAGCACATAATACACTCAACATGCCAATTGGAGTTAGAGCATAAATCACAGGTCAGTTCTGAACAGCATAGGAAGAGCTTTCCCTCATCATAATTATTAAAGCTAAAAAGCACACCTGGGAAGCTCGTTATTGTGAAAGAGAAATCAGTCAGTTGGTCTTCTATATTCTCTTGTGGTGCTTTTAGTCAGTGGGTGGGATGGATGTAGATGTTTCTCTACAGTCTTCAGTTGATATTTCTGAGAGAAGGAGAGGGTTTAGGTGAGCAGGTAAGACACAGTAAATCAAAGTGGGACTTCTGAATACAAGGGGGATGTATCAGACTGCTCTAGGTAGCTGAGATGAGTAAAACTAGGAGCTCAGGATAGAGCAATAGATAAAAGGATTTTCTAGAAATCAGAGATGTCCAAAGAAGGACAAATCTTCACTGGAGGTATTTCAGAAGAAAGTGATTGGCCATTTAGTCAAGGATGCTAGATTGGTCACAGATGCTAGAAAGGGGAATGAGGTAAGAATGGGTAGCCTAGATGTTCACATAAGGCCCCTTCCATCTTCATATGCTTTAATAAATCAACTTCCCTCAGAATACAAATTAAATCACAGTCCCCATGGAAGAGCTCATTCCTATTCATTCAGGGAAATATGCTCACTTTGTCCATAGCCCCCAGTAGGTTCAAATCTCCCTCAACTAAACACCATCAAAGGCAGGCCCCTCAACTGCTCTCACACTCAAGAGTACGAAATATTTTCTTCTTTTAAAAGAAGGGTGGCATTGCCTATGTTTCCATTATGAAAAGGATGAGTTCTAGGAAATCTGTTTGAATTATAAGTGCTATTTTGAATGCACTAAGGATATTTATTACATAAATGAATCCTGTGATAAATTAACCAGGATTTTAGTGGGGGGGGTCACTTTTTTATTTGCCATTTTGTTAATCCATATAATGGTCACCTGCAGAGGCAGCTGGACCCTCAACCAGGTTTGGTTCGATGTCATGAATGATGATACCAAAAACACAGCAAGAGGGTATGAAAAGGTTTACTACTGGCATAACTGAGGTCCCTGGGAAGGCAGGGCATTCCTCTCAAGCAGGTCTGAAATGGTTTGAGAGAGCAAGGGAGGGAGGCAGGCCTGGGTTTACTGTGGTTAGGAGGTGGTACCAGGGTGAGAGTTCCCACGTGGCAGGGGTCTCGTGGTTTGAATCTCCTGCTGGCACCAAAGGAAGGAGTGCCCAGGATTTCTTATCTACTTGTCCAGATGTAAGGCACAAGAGGCAGAGGGAGGGGTGAGGCTTAAAAGCTGTCAGAAGTCATATATCAAGAAAAGGAGTCAAACTCCTCATTACAATCTGCTAGAGTGGACACATGCCGCCTTTGCTTTGGTCAACTCACAGCTGAACCTCTTCCTAGGTTTGGAGAGTCCACCATCTTGTGAAACTTGTACAGGAATAGGAATTTGCCTTCTACCCACCAGGAGCCAAAAAGCCCAGACATTGGCTCTCTCTGAAGCCTGGAAGCTTGAGCGTAGGTATATAGCCCAAACTAATTCAAGGAGGAAACGAGGTTCATTCAGAGGTCATGGTTAACGACCAGCATTGGCAAGCGCAGAGACACTAGTACCGGTGGGTGACCTGCTCTAGTGGCACTGGTGCCCTGACCAAACTCTTCTCAAGGTATGATTTTGGCTGTAGTCCTGGCAACAAGCTCCCCTTGATTCTTTCCTATTTGTAAGTTTGATGCTCCAGGCCTTCCATCTGTCTGTGAGCCAGATAACATCTTCCCACAAATTATTTCCTGCTTAACCACCCAAAGTCAATTTCTGTTGTTTGCAATGAAGAATCCTAACTAGTCACACACACACACGCACGCACGCAGAGGCATTCACATGCAGACACGTGCACACTCTGAGTAGGGATAATACACGTATAGAGTAAACATAAGTATAGATCAAGGAAATAAATAGCCTAACTTTGGCATTTCAACAGGTCTCTGGTATGTTGCTCAATAATTGGAGTGGCTATATTTCAGAGACATTTTCTAAAAAGGAAGTATAGAAATAGAAAATTATGAGCCCCCAATTTTAGATTCAACAATTTAAAAAACCCATTTTGTATTAAAACCATTGATCACAAGTTATAATTGCAGTTAGTAAGAAATTTTGAGAGGATAAGAAGACAGATGACACAAGTACCTTTGAGAATGCACTGGGTGTATGAATATCCTGACAGAGGCACATGTAAACATCACATATACCTCAACAATACGAGACTGAGTTTATAGGCAGTTTATTTGCCAAGAATGACTAGAACTTCTCCTGTGACATTCTGCTCTTTAAGTACATGTTTTCATTTTATTTATTATAGAATATAAGAAATGTATTTCCTTAACCTTGAGGCTACAATTACTGCAAAAATGCTTTAGGTATTTGTTATTGGATGTTGAACTTACTCTCTGTATGTTGTTAGAGGAAAATGCATTTGTTAGACTATGTTTGCTGTAGCAAATTGAATTTAACCACCTAAGATGAAATGTACACATCAGTTCTGTGATAATTTTCTCATTATAAATGATTGTGCTAATTTTATGTTCTACACAATATAAATGTCTCGAAGTTACTCCTTAGTCAAAGAGCATTATGACCCTTGTTTGAGCTTAATCCTTTACGCAGTTTCAGAAAACTAAGCTTGTGGTTCTAAAAGACTTATTCATAAAAGCAATGAGAAGCTTCTTTCAGCCACAGAAGAAAACAGAAGTCATTGTCTTCTAATTATAAATAGTGAAAAGTTAAACACAGCCACAAATATTTCTGAAAATTTGTGTATTTCTATTATTCTAGAGACAAGAGCAAAATCCACCTTGGGAGAAGGATGTTTTTTGAGCTGGTACTCTACTGGGCTTTCAGGTTATCAGATGTAAAGCCAAGATCCTATTCTGGCATGTTTATAAGGGTAATCATGTAAAAGGCTGTCTTAATTGTGAGGAAAGTTGTTAATTCTGTAAATTATTATGCTGCTGATAACCACTGCCTACTGGAGACAAGATAAGCTGGTTTTCCCCTTTGAAACTGGTTACTTGCTCACCAAACCTACTTTATTTCCCTCCTGGGCACATATTTGAGCTACATTTCCCAGATTTCCTTGCAGGTAGGCGTGACCATGTAACTGAGTTCTAGCCAATGGAAAACAAAAGAAAGTAACTTTCCAGGCCTGATGCCTGAAGGAACTCCTAAATTGACCCTCTCTGCTACTTCTCTTTCCTCTGGCTCAATGCAGATGAGCACAGTATCCTTGGAAGCCATATAACAAAGACGGTAGAGTCTCAAGGTAGAAGAGTCAGGATCTCTGAAACACTGGTTGAAGAAGACCCACCCTCATTTGTAAAAATCAACTCTGAATTTTATATGAGTGGGAAATAAATGTCTATCACATGTGAATCACTACATATTTCTGGCTCAGTCTGTAGGGTAGACTGGCCTCAGCAATGTATGGTGGAGGCTGGGGACAGATATGGCTACTGGAGAAGCTGTGCAGAGGAGCAGTGATGTGTCCTCTCCAGTGAAAAATGGTCTTTTCTCCTTTGTAATTTTGTGTTGTTAGATATTATCACCTGATCTTAGACATGTTTTGGGGGGAAATGAGAGGAAACTGTCTCTAGTCTGTCTCAGAATTTTGGGGTAGATGGCAGAAAGAACCTCCAGGACGATGGTAGCAGTCCAGAGTAAGAGGCTGTCTGTAGAGATAAAAAAATGTTTGTGACAAATGAAAGAATTCTCTGAAAAATGCTCATAAATACCTAGGGATGGAAACATGATAAATGCTGCAGCCACATGACTTGGTTCTCCATTATTTGTGTATTAAAAGGAAGGTGGTTCCTGAGGACTGGAGAAATTAGGATCTCAGTTACATAGTTGTCTATATGGGGCAAAATGCTATTTCAAAGTACACATTGCCATAATTTAGCCTGACCACCAGAGCTTCAACCTTTAGCCTTTAGCCTGACTCACCCATTTGGCAGATTAACAAAGGCCATCTCTGCAGTAGAGACAGCTCCACAGGGAAGTCACATTCTAAGCTTCTATGTTCAAAAGGCATCAACGTGGTGTGAATCAGAAGCAATTTGCTCAAAGATATCTAGAGGAAAACACTATTTTCTTTCTGCCTCAGATGAACTCATGAAACCTCTGAGCAGGAGAGGGGGGAAATGCACAGAGTACAGCAAGCAAGAAAGAAGCCATACAGAAGTGTGTCTTGTCCACCACCCGTTTTCTGTACAAATAGAAGGGACTGAGGACAACAGTAGAGGCTATCTCAGAAGTTTGGGTACTTCTAGAGTAAGGAGATTGGCAGCTTGCTCCATTTATGGAATGTGTGTGTTTTTTCTTGTTTGTTTTTTTTTTTAAACATCTTTATTGGAGTATAATTGCTTTACAAAGGTGTATTAGTTTCTGCTTTATAACAAAGTGAATCAGCTATACATATATATATATATATATATCCCCATATCTCCTGCCTCTTGCATCTCCCTCCCACCCTCCCTATACCACCCCTCTAGGTGGTCACAAAGCACGGAGTTGATCTCCCTGTGCTATGGGCTGCTTCCCACTAGCTATCTATTTTACATTTGGTAGTGTATATATGTCCAAGCCACTCTGAGTTTGTTTGTTTGTTTGTTTGTTTACTTGTTCTTTTAAGAGCTGAAGTTGCCAAATATTTCCCACACCACTGCCCAAGTGATGATAGAGATCAACAGAGATGGTGACAAGGCAAATCTTGGCATCAGAGGGGCCTAAGAGAACCATCTTGTATTTTCCTCCTATTAATGAGAGACAAAGAGAGGTCCATTGTACCCAGGAGCAGAGGATTTTGTTCAGAGAGAGCCTGTGGGACTGCCTGGGGATTTCCTCAGCCAGTCCAGGGAAGATTCCACATTAGAATGCATGAGTAGATTACCCAAGCTGGGGACTGAAGGATAGCATGGCTGCAATTTACTAAAGATTGCCAGCGTCAGACAAATGAATACATGCTGAATGAACATTTGCAACCTATCCAGTTACTGCCTTCTCCAGCAAGCACTGGGCATTCCTGGGGGCAAAACACATGCTAGACGTGACATAATCCATGACTGAGAGGAGATAAAACCAAGAGGTAGACCCTTTCCTCTCCAACACCATCACTGGGCTGTCACCAAAGCTCTTTAAGAGTCTTGGTGGACCTACGTTTATACCCCAAAACTTATACATGAATGTCCATAGCAGCATTATTCATAGTATCCAAAAGTGGAAAGAACTCAAATGTCCATCAGTTGAGGAATAGACAAGCAAAATGTGGTATATCTGTACAATGGAATATTATTCAGCAATAGAAAAAAAATGAAGTATGGATAGAGGCTACAACATGGATGAATATTAAAAAACTTTACACTAATTGAAAGAATCCAGCCATGAAAGGCTACATACTGTACGATTCCATTTATATGAAATGACCAGAAGAGGCAAATCCACACAGTCAGAAAGTATTTGTGGTTGCCAGGGGCTGGAGGTGTTGGGAGAAATAGGGAGTGATTGCTAACGGGTATGAGGTTTCTTTTTAGAGTGATGAAGATGCTCTAAAATTGATTATGGTGATGGTTGCACAGCTCTGTAAATATTATAAACATCATTTTATTGTATGCCTTTAATGGATGAATTGTATGGGATGTGAATTATATCTCAATATGTATTATTATTAAATTATTGAAAAAGAATCTTGGTGGGGGTTAGAGGCGTCTCTGGGGAGGAAGGAGATGGGAGGGCTGATTACAATTAATCATAAACTGGAAAAAACCAAGTTACTATCGAATCAGCTTTAAAACAAAACACTTAAAAGTAATTTAATATTTTCTACTATTATCAGAAATGGGAACTCATCAGGTACTGGCCCTTTTAGAAGGCTGACTCTGTGACACAGGAGCCAAATCATTTGTTTAAAGGCAGAGAAAGGTGGTATTTTTATAAAATTCTCTGGAGACAAGGAATTTTCTAGAATCTCATGTTAAAGCCAGATTTTTTTAGTGAGGGGTGTGTGCATGTGCGTGTGTGTGTGCATGTGCATGTGTGTGTGTGTATGTGTGTAGTAATCAGAGAATGATGGTATATAGAAGGAAAGGGTAGAGAGAAGATAAATACCTCAAACTCAGGCTTTCAAGATGGCCCAATCCTGAAACAGGCAACTGAGAAAGTCAAATTTTTAATCTCCTTCTTTCTTTTCTCCCTGTCTTTATTTTCCTCCCCTCCTCCTGTTAAATTTCCCAATAGGAAAGACAACTCAAGACCTGCACTCCAGTAGTTTGAGTCTATATGACCTCTCCTCTATCTTGCCTTCTCTACCAGATGACTTTCAACCCGTCAAATTCCATGCACTCTTCTTTGTGGCTTCACACTCAAGAACACTACCAGCGAAATCACTCATTCTCCATTTAATCTGGCAAAGCTACAAAAGCTCCACGCGAATGGATTTCCCCAGTTAGGAACTCCATCAGCAGAAAATACGCCATTCCTCAGCTCAGGTCCAACTCTTACTGTACAATCCTGAGATGTTGCTGCTCTGGGACATAAATGGCAGCGCCAAAAGGATCACTGAAAATTCTTAGGCATGAATTCCCAGAACTTGGGAATCATCTCAGAGAGACCTCACGAATGGAACTGCACACTAGTGCTGAGGTAAGGGAGGAAAGGGTCTCCCTCTCTTCGGCCCCTTCATCCAAAGGGATGACAAGGCAGTGTCAGTTCTGAAAAGAAGTTATATGGCTAGAGAGCATGACAGGCAAGGAGCAGAGGCTCTAACCAAGGAAAGGCCCTTTGTTCCCAACAACAATCCTTTCTGTCCCCTTAACGCTCATCTTAGATGTCACCATGAAGTCATCCTGAGTCTCCTGTTTAAATATGTCTTAGTCAGAATTCTTTTCTGCTGGATATCTTACCACATATAACATGTTAATAGGTTACCCCTTAACATCTTAAAATGCTGAGATACCTAAAATGGATTGGAAACCTTAGTAGGAGAAGGGAGTATGAAGTTTCTCTTAATCCCAAACTTTTTTGACCTGAGAATCCACAGTCGTCCACAATGCCGATTAAACTCATGTGGAAGTCCAGTGCTCCAAGGCATGTAGCTTGGAAAGTATTAATGAATATCAAACTCCTAAGGGAAAGAGTAAATCCAAAAGCTTGATCGCAGCATTTCCCAAAGAATATCTCTTGGAATTTTATTCATGCATAGTATTCCTCTGCAAAGGATGCTTAAATAGGTTTTGGGAAAACTGCCCTTGCTAGAAATTACTTGGCTTTTTGTCCCCCTAAATATTTATAGATTAATTTATATCACCTTATCTTTGTCTCCAGGCATTACTTCATCTGAGGAAAAGGGTTTTAATATTTGCTTGAGTTAAATAACCACACATATTTGAGACTGTTACAATTAATTTCCATCTAAGCTACATCAGCACCAAGTCAGATGATGAGGCTTCCCCCACCCCTTTTTCATTGAAATAACTTGTGTTTCTGCTAGTTGCAGGAGAAGTTTTACATATGATTCATCCCTGTAGCTACTCTCCTGCAATAACACCTTGAACACAGAGGTATGCAAGAGAGTTTTGTTGAATAAAAGAACAAAAGATAACATGAGAAACACAGCTGACAGAAGAATACAGTCCTAGATGGAGGACAGGTTTGACACCTATTTTTCCTGATAATCCAGTCATCAGAGCTCTGCCGTTCATGACTGCATCCAAGCCCTTTTAAAAGCCACCACATAGTCTGCCACTTCCTCAGAGGTGTGCATTCTACATATACCTGCAGAAAAATAGCAAAACCCTTTGACTGAGATTAAATGATGTCCAGAGGCTAAAATCAAGCTCCTGGGATGTTGTCCAAGGAAGGCCTAGCATGCAGGGTTTTTGCCTTGAGGACTGCCTGCAATATCTCCTCCTCCAATTGATACCTCGCCCAGTGAGCAGATGTTACTAGAAGGATGATGTTTGTAGCAAAGGACTGCCCCAGGCCTTTGATAGCTTCCATGGTGGTTTCAACAGGAAGCAAAAGAAACTGGCACTACTGGTCAACCATTCCCTGCTTCTCTGCATCATCCTTGTGCTAAAAAATCTACTCTATTTAACATGATAAACTTCTAAAAGTAAAACTCTTATCACCTACTCTCGGTGTAACTTTGTCATTCCACTGTTCAAATAGGGCTGTGAAAGGAGAACACTTTGCCATATTAGTGGTTATCTTGCCCAGCGGTCAAAATTATCCCAGGGTGTCATGTTTCCTGCTATTTCTAGTTATCAAGTTGTTGCGAAGGAAGAGAAGGCAAGGGTTGATCAATTCATTCACAAGTGCACTTATTTGCTCATTCAGCAACATTTACTGAATGTCTGCTATGTCCCAAGAATCGCTAAGTTGATTCCTTAATTAAATCTGACTGACTCACACAAACCTTAGACACATAAAAAGTCTTTACAAGTGCTTGCATTTCATATCTGGAAGTTATATAGTTTTGTCCAATCACTTTCTCTGCTATTTCTTGTTTCTTACATTTCTGGTTTCTTTTCCCCACTTTGACTCCATACCTCCGCTTCTACTCTCTTTCTAGCTAGATGGTTTACATATCAAAAGGCTTCTTCAGAGAAACAGGACCAAGAGGAGATAAAATATGAAGATTAGTTTTAAGGAATTGGCTCACGTGATTGTGAGCACTGATGAGTCTGAGATTTGACCAGTAAGCTGGAAACTCAGGCAAGATTTGATGTGTTGATTTTGAAATCTGTAGGCCAGGCCAGCATACTGGAAACTCAGGCAGGAGTAGATGGTGCAGTCTTGAGTCTGAAAGTTGTAGGGAAGAGCGGCAAGCTGGAAATTCAGACAGATTTCCATGTTACTGTCTTGGGGTAGAGCTCCTCCGTTCCCAGGAAATCTATTTATGCTCTTGAGGCTTTCAACTGATTGGATGAGGAGGCCCACAGACATAATCAAGGTCAATCTCCTTTACTTAAGGTCAATTGATTGCAGATGTTAATCACAACTATAAAACACCTTCATAAGAACATCTTGACTAGTGTTTGACCAAACTGGATACCATAGCCTTGCCAAGTTAACACATAAAATGTAACCATCACAGTTTGATATTTTGGATTTCGTCTTATTTTCCCTTGGTGATAATGTAGGACCAATGTGATAATGTAGAACTGAAAGTTCCTGCATATCAGTTCTATATCTTTGAGCAACCAACTACATCAGGTTTGAGGGTTGAGAGGGAATCTGAAAATGGCAATGCATATATGCAAGAGATTTGGACCCAACCCTTGAGGAACTTCTGCTGTAGGTAAGGAAACATTACTTAGAGTAACTTTATTTGATTAGAAGTCTAAGTCTCTATAACAGGTATGTATATGCAAATGCTAGAATGGCATAGTGGAATGACGGATTAGTTCCAGCTATTAAAGGGAAGATGGGAGGGAATTCATGAAGTTGAAATGCTATGTCTTGAGGATGAATATGATAATTTTGGGTGGAGAAATGGCAAGAAAACATTCTGGGCAGAGGAAACTGAAGGAATAAAGCCTGGGTGGAATACTATGGAGTCCGGTTGTCTGCTTATCTGGAGAGAGAGAGGAGCAAGTAAAATGGTCAGGAAGAGGATGGGAAAAGAGAACTGGGAACAGAATAAGAAGGACTTCAGATGTCATAATTAGTGGCTGTCACATTACCCTATAGACAACAATAAGGCAAAAACTTCACACAAGATACTGAGATATTGGGAGGGTTCCCAAACATAGGGATTGAGAAGATATGGGGTGACCGTCTCAGAAAGATGATGTGGCAAAGAGGAAAGAGGCAGCCTTGCCAGAGGGCTGTGCCCTCTGATTTTCTGGGCTGAACTTCATCACCACATTGTCATCATCAGACATTTGTATCAGCTATAGCACCTTCTCACAAGAGCCCTGTTCTCCTTCACCAGGAGGCCAGAGGCAGCTCATCCAAACTGTAGCTTGTCATCTCTTGGCATTTACAGCTTCACCTGATCCACAGGCTCATTAACGTTATGCACAAATGCCTTGGGATGTTTATGACTTGGTGTAATCTTTGTGACTGCCCAGGAGGAGAGCTTGAGTTTGTGAGTTGCCCCTGACTCACCCACCCTCTACGAAACCTTTCGCTAATCAACTCAGTTTGTAAAAAGGAAGGTGACTTTTTCCTTTCAATTATAAAAAAAAAGGAGGGGGCTTTATTCACCAAACGACTTGGTGCTAATGTAGCTTAGATGGAGATTAGTTATAATTTTCTCAGCTCTGTATGGTTATACAACTCAAGCAAATATTAAAAACCTTTTCCTGAGATGGAGTAATGCCTGGAGGCTAGAATCAAGGCTAATGCCAAGTGAGGTTTTATGTTGCCTACTTAAGGTGTCACCACAGAGCACGTCCCATAATGTGAGCTTCAGAAGATTGACCCGGGAGGCCAAGTGCATGTGGAACAGTGATCTGGGGAAGGGAGGGGATCGCTGTTGTCTAACCTGCTCCTTTGCTCTGATAGTCCAGAGTACAGACTCAGCACCTTGTTCATAAACTTAAGCTAAGTATGGAAGACTTTGAGTCATTGAGATGCTTCAAGACATTAATATCATTTCTCGATTTTCTTCAAAAGACTTGAGTGAAGGAATTGTCATTCTGCTCCCTCCCAACATGGAATCTCTCTCCCTCCAGCTCTCTCTCTCTCTCTCTCTCTCTCTCATTCTCTCCACTTGCTTTGACCAGTAACAAAGAACAAAAATTTTAAAACATAAAAAGGTGAGTACTTCCTCCTCTACAAAACACTCTGTGTGGTTACTACACTGTTCATAAGGTACATAATTCAACTAGAGATCCCACATCTTTAAATGGGGTTCAAGAGGGTGGGTGGAAGAATAAAGATTTGCTCTAAGCTTCTCACAACAAAGTCCACTTATTTCCATGCAATTTCCCCACCCTTAGAAGGGCAACAGTCTTAGAGAAAAGGGAGCAGTTGTAATTATTCCAAATAACAGTGCCTTCTCAATTCCTCAAGCAATATGGTGAGTGCTAAGCTAAGAATAGTTAAGAAGATGAAGAGGAAGCAGTGTGACATAAAAACTATGCAATGCATGGAAAAGGTACTGACATGGAAACATTATTTTATGTGCTTAATTTCCTAACAAACAGTAGCACAAGGATCTCCTAGCCCTCCCACGTACATTTCCTCTAACAGTAGACTTCTGCTAAGCTTCTGCTCATTTTCTTTTTGTGGGATAGTCTCACAAGTGACTTCCTGAATACAGAGTTGCCCACAGGGTATGGTTCACCTTGAAAAAAGTGCCACTGACCTCATTGCTACAAAAGCTTCAGTTGGCCCTCTTTACTCCATTTTGTGCTCAAAAGTTAGAGGAATAAAGTCTTAGTCATACCAATCGTACCACCTGAGAGATTATTTCAACGAGCCAATTAGATACAAACAAGGTTTCTTTTCTAAAAATTAATTCTACTTATAATAGTTTCCTGAACAATCTTTATCTTTACCAGGTACCTATTTGGGTGTAGTTTTTCTCCAGAAGGGAGCATGTAAAACCTTCCATGAAATTGCAGTTTACGGAAAATGCAGGTAACTGTTCCCTGTTCGTAGCTCTGTTAGACCATTTTACTAGGATGGTCAATGCGTCACACTTTTGGGTATCTACACCCTTGCTTAATCCCAACTAATGGCCGACTCTGGGCTCGGCCATGTGACTTGACACAGCCAACTGGGCAACAGTAAATATAAGGTTTGATAAGCGCTTGCTCATTGCGGCTTAACCTCTTGGAATATTGCTGTTGCAATGTGAAGAAACTTGGTCTAACCTTAAAGACGAAATACCACATGAAGACAAAATTCTACTATTAATACACTTTCTCAGAGGAGCACAGGTCAGGATGGGATCAGATGTGCAAGACGTTTAGTGAGAGAAAAAACTGCAGGGAATAAGGGGTGGGAGCTAGGTATGGGAAGAGCCATCACAATGTGATATAGGTCTGGCCTTGCGAAGGAGAAGGGGAAGAAAGGGTGTTGGATATGCTAAATGTGGTTCCAAGAGAGTCTCAGCTATGCAGATAAGGATTCCTGGGGCCAAAGTTGCCTGTCT
This sequence comes from Aethalodelphis obliquidens, assembly GCF_003676395.1. Taxonomy (NCBI): domain Eukaryota; kingdom Metazoa; phylum Chordata; class Mammalia; order Artiodactyla; family Delphinidae; genus Aethalodelphis; species Aethalodelphis obliquidens. The sequence continues at coordinate 57,881,735 of NW_020837951.1, read as the reverse complement.
CACAGAAACAGGCCTGCCTTCCTGTGCAGACCACACTTAGTCACTGGCCCTTGGGAAGTGTGGCCTCCATGTGGACAGGGCAGTGGACACAGAGCCAGCAGCTGGGCTGTGGGTCAATAACTCTTCCCTAAGCAGGAGGCCTTAGTGACCTATTTTCATGGACACCTCAGCAGTTCTCAAACTTCACGTTACTCAGTTTCCACCACCAGAGAAAGACTGATGTGTTCCCCATAATTTTAGTTGAAATAATCCAGTGGAAGGATCTAAGTGCCCCAGCTTGGTTTGGAACCAACACCTGGTCTAATCAGCTCCATCCAGTGAGGCAGTGTCATATGTGGTCACAGAGCCATGGCACAGGGAGTCCACCCTACGTACTGGGGAGACGATGCTTAGAAGCGGACGCATTGTGAGCCAGGCAGTCATCAATGCTGGGAGGAAGAGGAACAAACAGACGCAGCCAGAGGACTGTAGCCCCCATCATCCATTTTATAAGATCAGGTTTGTAAAGATGGTCCCTTTAGTCTATGAGCTTCCACCTGTGACAGTAGTCCTTGAAGCCTTCCTAAGTTCCCAATTCAGGATAAACCATTCCTTCTCCTCTAACTAAGTGCATAGTATTTTCCCCTTATTACACTATGCTTTATATGAGGATTAAATGAGTTAACACACTTAAGGAGCTTAAAAGAGAGCTGAACCTCAGGCCAGTAAATGTTCAAGAAACGTTAGCTATAATTATCATGACTACTGTTAAATTTAGTGGGACGCATACCCATCACCTTCACTAGATTATATGTCCGTTACAATCAGGGACTATTTCCTGGACATTTTAGCATACTGCAGAGAGAATCAGTCTCCCAGTGAATGCCTGGTGAATTGAATCGAATCTACTTTCAAGATGGCTCTGAGGATAGAGCATCTGAAAAGCTGGAGAGCCCCTATGTGACCACAAGGTATGAGCTGTTGTTCCACAGTCACATCTTAATTATCCATGTGTACAGGCTCCACTTCTTGGATTAGCACACGTTTAATCCCACGTCACCAAAATGCTTCTGGGACTCTGCCCTCAATTAGGATCAGTTAGGAATGAAAAAGTAATTTTAGTAATCAGCCCATACAGAACCTGATCAAAAGGTTAATTTTCCACTCCCCGAAGCACACAGTACAGACAGAAATGATTTTTAGATTCTCCACCCTTGTCTTCTCTCTTGCATTAGTATGAGTGATTGAGGGTTTCCTATAAGAATCACAATTATTGTGTAATCAGTGAAAATGCTAGAAGTGATGGTCTCCAGGTGACAGGTTTAGGCAATTTTTATTTTTTTCAATTTTGTTTATATATATTTTCTGTTTTTTTAGTGAAGATGTTCTCTTTGTATAACAAGAAAGTTCTCTCCTTCCCCCTACCTATCTAATCACTGTTTAATTGTGTTAGAATAGACTTCATGGTACTCATAAAAACTCCAAAATTAGTCAAAATGCTGAGTCTCAATTTTCTCATCTGTAAAGTGGAAGTAAAATAATTCCCTTAAAGGATGGCATGAGAAATAAATAACACAAAGCATAGCACATAGTTCATGCTTTTAAAATGTTTTAACTTCCTTTTTTTAACCAAGTTTTTGTGATTGTGAGGAACATACACCTCCACAGAGAAGATCCACGCATGTCAGCCATGAAAGTGATAATAAAAATCCTCATGATATATTTAAATTGTAGTATTGCACACAGTCTTTTTCTGAGGTATTTTTTATAAATGTAGTGTCCCCAACACATGATATATGTGACCCAGGCTTATTGCTAAAGATTCTGATTCTTTATCTAAATAAAGAACACATTTTTGAGGCGATTGCCAAAAGAAAAAAAGGCTTTTCCCACACACTTGGCCCTAACCTTTGCTCTCTTTTTTAAACAATTTATTGAGGTATGATTGACATACCTCAAAAGTTGTACATATTTAATGTATGCAACATGATGACTTTGGAGATAAGTGTGTACTCATGAAACCATCACTGTAACCCATGCCATCAACATATCCATCACCTCCTTTCAAAAGTTTCCTCCTGCCTTCTTCATGCTTTCTGAAGAGTATAGAAAGTAGCCCTCCAAGGCTTGTAGATCTGGAGTTCTATAGAGACAACAATTTTACCTGTATGGAGACCAATAATAAAGGAGAGACTGGTGAGAAAAGACCTCAGATCAGAGAAATTGCTTTACGTATTGCAAGAGTGCTGAGGCATTCAACAAAAGAAAACTGGAAAATTTCAGAAGAGAACAGTTATAGGAGTTTCCAAAAAAAATAAAGGTAATGATGATCAACATCCAACATGAACATTTGTTGAGTAATTGCCATGTGCCATGTGCTGAGCCAAGCATTTCACATGCATCATTTTACAAGAGTCCAACAAAGTATCTACTATCACGCCCTTCTGCAGATGAAAATACTTAAGTTTTGAAAGGTAAAATGATGCCCTTAAGCTCATGCAACTAGAAAATGTCATGGCTGATTTGTGTGGTTGGCGAACCTGTGTACACATCCAACGGTAGAGGACCTGCATAGATCTTGGAGGCCTAATAGATATCTTTAGCTTAGGATAAAAGAATGGGCTCATTGAGAAGTCCAAGTATACCAAACTATAGGAGGATCTGCATAGAGCTTGGAGGTCTAATAGATATCTTTAGCTTAGGCTAAAAGAATGGGCTCATTGAGAAGGCCGAGTATACCAAACTATAGGACAGAGACAGGTTTTGTATGGAGTCATACAATAGGCTTCTAGTAATGATGCATGATCAGGGTAGCTATATATTCCTGGAAGAAATTTACAAGACTGTGAAAGTCTCTCATTGGAAGGAATTACAGCAGAAGCATCCAGGGTTGGGGAACAGCTATGTTTGTGAAATCTGTTTATGCTTAGTTTGTTTATTAGAGATGGTATGAAGGGGTATTAGTTTTCTAGGGCTGCCATAACAAAACACCACAGAATAGGTAACTTAACAGAAATTTATTTTCTCACAGTTTCTAGAGAGCGGAAGTCTATGATACAGACTGGGTTGGATTCATCTGAGGGCCATGATGGAAGGATTTGTTCCAGGCCTTTCTCTTTGGCTTATAGACAGCTACCTTCTCCCTGCTTTGTCCTCACGTGTTTGTCCCTCTGTGCCTCTGGTGTCTCTTCCTCTTTTTATAAGGATACCAGTGGGACTTCCCTGGTGGCACAGTGGTTAAGAATTCTCCTGTCAATGCAGGGGACATGGGTTTGATCCCTTGTCTGGGAAGATCCCACATGCCGCGGAGCAACTAATCCCGTGCACCACAACACACAGAGCCTGTGCTCTAGAGCCCGCGAACCATAACTACTGAGCCCACACGTCACAATTACTGAAGCCTGCGTGCTCTAGGGCCCACGCGCCGCAACTACAGAGCCCGCATGCTGCAACTACTGAAGCCCACACGCCTAGAGCCCGTGCTCCACAAGAGAAGCCACCACAATGAGAAGCCTGTGCACCGCAAGGAAAATTAGCTCCCGCTTACTGCAACTAGAGAAAGCCTGCGTGCAGCAATGAAGACCCAATGCAGCCAAAAATATAAATAAATAAACAAACAAACAAACAAACAAAATTAAAAAAAAAATAAGGATACCAGTGATATCAGGTGAGGGCGCCACCGTAATAGCCTCATTTTAACTCAATCACCTCCTTGAAGACGCTACTACTAAATATAGCTACATTCTGAAATATTGGAGGCTGGGACTTTAATGAATGAATTTTGGGAGGTACACAATTTAGCCCATTATATTGTCTGACAGAGCGAACTAGGGGGAGGGTGCACTAGGTCTATGCAAGCTGTGCACTATGCAATTCCAGTTGTGCAATGCAGCAGCTACTGGGGGTCACCCTCCCGTGGGTTCCCTCCAAATGTGTCCCTGTCAGATCCTATCTGTGCACTGCAAATCTACCGTGAGCAGATGTTCTCTGTCAAACAAAACTTGAGGGCACATTGTGAGATCAAGCTGTCCAGTAGAGAATAGTCTCTGTACTAGATGCTGGTAGGGACTCAGGGCAAGTGACTGTGATGCCATCACTCCTCCCTCCCCTTCATCAAGTTAGCATGAAGCAAGGTCCACAAGAGGGTTGTGTCTGAGGAAGCAGAGTGATGTGGCTAGAGAATCTCAGTCTGACGTCTGACGAAGAGATGGAGCGACACTGTTCCAGAGTTAGCAATGAATTCTGACCAACTACGCCCTCTAGTTTTATTCACACAGAGAGTTGCTATGATGTTTGGATTCTGTATCTTCCTTTTCTGGTTCTCTTATTTCCTGGGCTCCTTTGAGATAGGTTTTAAATGGCACATCCAAGGAGGCAGAGATCGAAACAGGGGTAGAACCAGGGTGTCTCATGTTGATCACAGTTGGCAGGTGGAGCTATGCATTGCCCTCTCCCCTCCACCTTTCCAATCTCTCTTTTGCAGATATTGGAGCTAAAGAACCCCCAGGGAGGATGAGAAAGGGACTCACGTATTGGCTTTAGAATTGGAATTTAGACTTGCAAACGCCAAGTGGAGAGCATGGGGCAAGAATGGAAGGATGTATTAAAAAGACAATTTTTGCCAGAATCTTCTAAAAACCCAGAGAGAGCTATCATCGAGACAACAGCATGGTACACAGAAGCAGGCTTAGTAACCCAGCAGGGGCCTGAGGCCAATAGTTTTTCCAGGTTCTACAGAACTTGAGTTCACCCCAATAGCATCACTTGGATGGTATTTTTCTGCTTCAGCAAGCAATAGGCTATGTGAGTGTAATCTCAGTGAATGCAAAACACTTCATGACAAGCAACGCTACCTGAAAGAGCACAACTCATAGGCTGAAACCTTCTTCTTCCATTTTTGAATGACCCCCAGGCTGTCCTTGCACTGTGACAAATTAGGGCCCAGTGACTGGAATAGTTGTCCAAAATCTACATCTAGAGAAGCCACCTGAAAATGGCAAAGACAACATGATGGTGGCTGCAACACATATTCCCATGTCCACACAGAGCCTCTGTGGGGATTTAAATAGCCTGGGGCACTTTATAAGGAATCACTAAGTTCAGGCTTTAGGCTAGCAAAATTCACATGTAACAGTTATGTGATAACATTTCTCATCATATGCCGGTAAAGCCTGAGCATACTGGGACCATAATTAGCGAAAACAGCTTTTCTTTCTTCTTTCTTCCATAGTTTTCTTCACGTGAATAGGTTTCCCCTTTCTAAGCTGTTCTTATTTCCCGTCGGATATAAACTGTCCTTTTCTGCTCGACCTTACACCTAGTAAGCTCAATTTAGACAGTTAGGGCAAGATTATGGCAAAATAAGTATCATGGCAAAGAGTAACGAGGAACCCTGAGTCTAGGAAACTTGAGCCCTTTGGAGGACTCCGAAGGATCCAGTAAATGGAAAGAACAAAGTACTCTGACGTAACACTCAGGAAGCGCTGAGCAAGCTCTTGGCACAAGAGAAGTACACCATAACTGTTAGCCCGTGTGAGTGTTATGTCCGGTGCCCATGCCTCCCCGCTGCCTTTCCAACCACCATAGGACCTCAAGAGCTAGGATTCCACTAGCTATTAATACTTAAGATGTTTCAAACTCAACCCAGTATTGTCTGCAGTGAAGCGTCCCAGGTGCTGGTAAGTGGTGGAATCAGGATTTGAACCCAGGTAGTTTGATGTTGAGATTCACATGCTTAACCATTATCCTATACTGACGGTCCAGCTTAGTCAGCTTCCTCATATCCTGGCTTGTCTAGGTCTGCCTTGTTCCTTCCCATCTCATGCCTTTCATCAGCCTGAGGGATGAATAGGGAGCAGACTCCATCCTCCTGGATCTCAGCCAATACAAAGGAGAATATAGTAAGTGGCAAACAAATGGTACAGACAAGTTCCTCAGAGAGAGAAGGAAATGTGTTTTTTAAGGCCACAGTTTGGTGTGGTTTGGTTTGGTTTCCTGCAGGGATTCAAAAATGAGCTCTCAGTTCCTCAGGTCTGCAAGAGATTTCTTTCATTCCTGAACTTTCCATAGACTTCTGATTTATAATGTGTGTTCTCTGCAGATTGTCACAGAACAAGAATCTTGCCTAACCAAACATAATGGAGGCACCAGACTTCTGCTGACATTATTGGGGAGCATCAGTATGCCTGCCGTGGGGTGTGAACAGTCATCCAGAAAAGAAGAAAATAGCATAATGGAGCGGGACAGGGGTGGTGGTCATAACAGACTCTAAAGGGAAGAGAGAACTGTTGTGAATAGCAGTTCTAAGAACGACTTCCTCCCTGGGTTTGCCTGTGTTCTGGTTTGTATTTTTCAGGACCGAGCAGATAAGCAGAAGAAGGTATCTGTGCAGTGTTACAAGTAAGTGGGATTGGATTCTAGCCCTGTTTCTTTTATTAATTAGCTTTGTGACTTTGAGCAAGACCCTGACCTTCTTTAAGACTCAATTTCCTCATTTCTCAAACTGATATGGTAACATCTGCTATGAAGATCAAAAGATGAAAAAGATGTAAAAGAATTTTAATTCACTCATGTATTCCACAAACATGTACTGAGCTCCAAATAAGAGGCAGTCTCTGTGGCCTGTGATTATAAGAGGAGGCCCGTATTCTAGAATCTGAACTTTGCTCCCTACTCTTCCCATGTCTAAGATGAACCCAATAATGTTTTCTTCCCTGATGCTCACAATGAAAGTATTTTACATTTAAGAAAGAAAAGTGAGGGCTTCCCTGGTGGCGCAGTGGTTGAGAGTCTGCCTGCCAATGCAGGGGACGCGGGTTCATGCCCCGGTCTCGGAAGATCCCACATGCTGCGGAGCGGCTGGGCCCGTGAGCCATGGCCACTGAGCCTGCACGTCTGGAGCCTGTGCTCCGCAACGGGAGAGGCCACAACAGTGAGAGGCCCGCGTACCGCAAAAAAAAAAAAAAAAAAAAAAGAAAGAAAGAAAAGTGAAAAAAAGAAAGTAAAAAGCTTTGAAAGGATATATAAAATTACTATTTTTAATCCATGTTAGTATACACTTGAAGCCACTTATAAATAATCTAGTAGTCTTGTGGTCAACATCATCTCTGGACAGAGATCACCTTGGTTTAAATCCTACTACGTATTGGCTTTGTAACCTGAAACAAGTTATTTAGCCTCCCTAAACCTCTTCCCCCACTTAAAAGAAGGGAATGCAGATCGTATCTATATCACAGAGTTGTTCTAAAGATTAAATGAATATATTAATGAGGATAGATAGGAAAAAAAGGAAGCAAAATTTAATGACTCACTCAAAAATCTAAGGCAAAACAAGACCTGAAATATACATACTTATTCAGCATACTGTTGGCTAAATGCCTTAAAATTATACATTTGTGATATATAAACACACATTGCTCATGTGCGTACTCCAAGGGAGTCTAACTCCAACTTAAAAAATATGGCCATGAGAGTGATAATAATAACTACAATGTTTTGAACACCCCATGCTAAGTGCTATGCTATGTACTTTACATATATCACTATATATAACTCTTTAAAAAACCAGTAAATTTGATTATTATCACCAAACTTACAGATGAGAAGACTAAGGCAAGGAGAATTTAAACACCTTGTCCAAATTCGTACAGATAGTAAGTAGTAGAATCAGGCTTTGAACTCAGGTGGGTTTTACTACAGGGTCTAAATTCTTAACCACTTGCAGGCTAAAAAATGTGACCTCTTTTTGAGCCTTGTGCCCCTTGTGGCCTGGCATACCCTGCATCTTGTGAGCCAGATCGAACCACTTGATCAGTCCCTGGGATGGGGGTGCCCAGTCTTCTCATCCAAGTCTCCTATACTGGACTTGAGCTGCTGCAGAGGATATGTCTCAACTTCCATCCCTAGGAAGGGACAGGGCAGCAGTGGTGAGGGTAAGGGGAGAATGAGCTGTAGCGCTAGTACAGCTTCAGTCTGTAGCTCCTAGAGTTGAGGGTGGTGATGTTGGGGTCAAATTAATTATTCAACAGGGCAGCTGAGCCCTCAAGAGCAAAGAGTTCCTTTTGGCAGGGCCTTGATGAAAGGTTCTTCAAATATTTGAAGATCAAGGTGGTCTCATCCTTAAAGGCAGTTACTCTTGAAGGAAAGTGACCTTTTTTCTCCAGGGGAGACAGATGAAAACAGACTTAAGTGAGTGATTACGTTTAGAATGAGTTAAAAGGCAGAAAGTCAATGGGTTAACTAGTTAGATAACAGAAAATGAGAATCAAGATTAAAATTTACTATTATATACTGTGGAAATGAGACTTAATAAGAAAGGGAGGGAAATAGGGGAGACAGGAAGTGAGGGGGTGAGGAAACTGAGGGCCTCCTCTGACTTCCCCTTTAATCAGACCCTGTTCTTTGTGGACCGGGAGGCAGGAAGACAGGTGTTACTCTGTTCCTCTGCAGCCTTGGCCTCTGTGTTTTTTCCCTCCACCACTAGAGTCTTTCAGATATGCATGAGAACACAGGAAAAGAGAGAACACCTTCGAATGCAGAATATTCACTGACCACCTCAGCAGCTCCACACCAGAAGTTCATAGAAACTTCCTCTGATCTGACCTATGTCCAGCTAAACCCTCTTTTTCTATCTCCCCTCCCCTCACTAACTTCTGGGTCCCTTACATTTGAAATGAATGATATTTGACTGTAATGATAATAGCCAGCATTTGATGGTAGGATGCCCATGAAATATACTATCTAAACCACGATGCTCCAGAGAGTATCAAGGTGCCATTGATAGGCATCAACCAAGATAGTCCTGGGCAAATGCAGGCCATAAGGTCATTTTATTTACTGAGCATTTACTTTGTGCCAGGCACTGGGCAAAGGGCTTTGAAGGCTTTGTCTCACTTACCCCTACCAACAATCCTCTTCCTTTAGAGTAATTATGACCCTCATTTTATCGGCAAGGAAAGTGAGTTTTGGAAACATCCCCAAGACTGTCATTCAAACCCAGGCAGAAGTGCCGAGTGCGTCAGCCTGGGAGAGCCACCACCCTGAAGACCACCCTGGCTCCGTGGAATCACCTGATCAACCACAGCTTTCTCAACAGCTGTCCACCCATCTTTCAGCCTTGAGCTGATGCTTTCCTTTCCCACTAGGATACCACCTCCCCACCCCCACCACCTGGGCCAAGTTCACAAGAAGCCATGAATGACAACTTGAAGGACCCAAATTAATACTGTGCAGAGCCCGGCAGCCACCTGATTAGGCACCACAATTATTCCCCTCACAGGCATAGAAACTCTTGAAATGTCTCTCCTTTTTTCCTGGGAAGTGAGGAAGAACTTTTCAGAAAGGATTACACTGTAGCCCGAGAGACAGCAAACAGATGGAATGGGAGAGGGGTCCTTCAGAAGAGAGTCATGTTCCCTCTTATAAAAATTAATCACAAATTAACCTTCAAAGAGAGCTTTCACCTGTTGAAGAGATGGCCTAATTGTGGTAAGTTCAGAAGACAGAAAGCAGAATGTGGTGGTAAATGAGTAAAAGGGAGGAAAACACTACAATTCCTTTCTTTATTCATCCCCTGAAGAGGAGTGTATGGCTGTGCTATTCAGCAGCTCTGTGCACATGGGCACATTAACTCTCGAAAATTCAATTTCCTCCTCCATATATAGGGGAAATAACATCTACTTTGCAATACAGTAGATATTATTATCTTCTATAATAAGGTTCAAGGACATGATCTGGACAGACCATTGACTCAACAGACCGCAGCTACAAGTATTTCTCACACAAAGAGAGGAAGAGGCTCCAACCCCGTACTTTTAGATGAGCACCTGTCCATAGCCTCCCAGAACCCAGACATCACAAAGACCAAGTTGCTCTGTGGAAGTCAACCAATACATGGTGATGATACATGTGAAGCAGAGGGTGCTCCCTAGATCCACTGACTATGGAGTCTGAAGCAGGCCTTTCCCCATTTGAAAAGCACAGACACCCAAGAAACTAAGAACAGAAAACCTGTCAGCCCACAAAGAGAGATAGGGTTGCATTTGGGAAAGTATTTTAGAATCAGAGAGATGTAATTTTTAATCCAACCAAGTTCAGCTCCTTATTAGCTATGTCTTCCTGAGAAAGCTTTCCAGACCTTACTTTTTTCATCAGTAAGATGGGATAAAAGAACAACCAATAGTACACTTGTGAAGACTGAAGAAAATGTGTAGAAAGCTCCGGTAGCTCCTTCAATTAAGTATGAGCATAATATTTCATTCTTACACACAAGGGAAAAAGACTCTTATTAGAAAAATTTGAATATTCTCTTAAAGCAATATATTATATGAAACAAAAATAACTATATAGTCACTGTTAGGCTGGATGTAAAGAGACAAAAATGTTTGGTTAAAAGTCATTAGACTTGGGGAGGACCTTCAGGATGGCGGAGGAGTAAGATGTGGAGATCACCTTCCTCTCCACAAATACATCAAAAATACATCTACATGTGGAACAACTCCTACAGAACACCTACTGAATTCTGGCAGAAAACCTCAGACTTCCCAAAACGGTATTGCTGCTCCAGCTGGTGTCAGTCCTGAGCCTCTGAGGTGGGAGAGCCGAACTCAGGACATTGGTGAACCAGAGACCACCTGACCACTCATAATATCAACCGGTGAGAGCTCTCCAATAGATCTGAGGTCTCCATCTCAACAGTAAGACCCAGCTCTACTCAACGACTAGCAAGCTCTAGTGCTGGACACCCCATGCCAAACAACTAGCAAGACAAGAACACAACCCCGCCCATTAACAGAGATGCTGCCTAAAATCATAATAAGTTCACAGACACCCCAAAACACACCACCAGACTCAGTCCAGCCCACCAGAAAGAAAAGATCGAGCCTCATCCACCAGAACACAGGCACCAGTCCCCTCGACCAGGAAGCCTACACGACCCACTGAACCAACCTTACCCACTGGGGGCAGACACCAAAAACAATGGGAACTATGACCCTGCAGCCTGTGAAAAGGAGACCCCAAACACAGTAAGTTAAGCAACATGAGAAGATAGAGAAATACACAGCAGATGAAGGAGCAGGTAAAAACCCACCACATCAAACAAATGAAGAGGAAATAGGCAGTCTACAAAGAATTCAGAATAATGATAGGGAAGATTTCCAAAATTCAAAAACCTTGGAAATAGAATGGAGAAAATACAAGAAACGTTTAACAAGGACCTAGGAGAACAAAGGAGCAAACAAACAATGATGAACAACACAATAAATGAAATTAAAATTCTCTAGAAGGAATCAAAAGCAGAATAACTGAGGCAGAAGAATGGATAAGTGACCTGGAATATAAAATAGTGGAAATAACTACCACAGAGCAGAATAAGAAAAAAGAATGAAAAGAATTGAGCACAGTCTCAGAGACCTCTGGGACAACACTAAACACACCAACATTAGAATTACAGGGGTCTCAGAAGAAGAAGAGAAAAAGAAAGGGACTGAGGAAATATTTGAAGAGATCATAGTTGAAAACTTCCCTAATATGGGAAAGGAAATAGTTAATCAAATTCAGGAAGTACAGAGAGACCCATAGAGGATAAATCCAAGGAGAAACATGCCAAGACACACGTTAATCAAACTATAAAAATTAAATACAAAGAAAAAATATTGAAAGCAGCAAGGGAAAAGCAACAAATAACATGCAAGGGAATCCCCATAAGGTTAACAGCTGATCTTTCAGCACAAACTCTGCAAGCCAGAAGGGAGAAGCAGGATATATTTAAAGTGATGAAAGGGAAAAATCTACAACCAAGATTACTCTACCCAGCAAGGATCTCATTCAGATTTGATGGAGAAATTAAAACCTTTACACACAAGCAAAAGCTAAGAGAATTCAGCACCATAAAACCAGCTTTACAGCAAATGCTGAAGGAACTTCTCTAGGCAGGAACCACAAGAGAAGGAAAAGACCTACAAAAACAAACCAAAAGCAATTAAGAAAATGGTAATAGGAACACACATATCGATAATTAACTTAAATGTAAATGGATTAAATGCTCCAACAAAAAGACATAGACTGGTTGATTGGATACAAAAACAAGACCTGTATACATGCTGTCTACAAGAGACCCACTTCAGACCTAGGAACACATACGATCTGAAAGTGAGGGGATGGAAAAAGATATTCCATGCAAGTGGAAATCAAAAGAAAGTTGGAGTAGCAATTCTCATATCAGACAAAATAGACTTTAAAATAAAGACTATTATAAGAGAAAAAGAAGGACACTACATAATGATCAAGGGATCAATCCAAGAAGATATAAAAATTGTAAATATTTATGCACCCAACAGAGCAGCACCTCAATACATAAGGCAAATGCTAACAGCCATAAAAGGGGAAATCAACAGTAAAAAAATAATAGTAGGGGACGTTAATACACCACTTTCACCAATGGACAGATCATCCAAAATGAAAATGAATAAGGAAACACAAGCATTAAATGACACATTAAAAAAGATGGATTTAATTGATACTTATAGGACATTCCATCCAAAACCAACAGAATACACTTTCTTCTCAAGTGCTCATGGAACATTCTCCAGGATAGATCATATCTTGGGTCACAAATCAAGCCTTGGTAAATGTAAGAAAATTGAAATCGTATCAAGTATCTTTTCTGACCACAACGCTATGAGACTAGATATCAGCTACAGGAAAAAAACTGTAAAAAATACAAACACATGGAGACTAAACAATACACTACTAAACAACCAAGAGGTCACTGAAGAAATCAAAGAGGAAATAAAAATATACCTAGAAACAAATGACAATGAAAACCTGACAACCCAAAACCTATGGGATGCAGCGAAACACTTCTAAGTGGGAAGTTTATAGCAATACAATCCTACCTCAAGAGACAAGATAAATCTCAAATAAACAACCTAAACTTACACCTAAAGCAATTAGAGAAAGAAGAGCAAAAAACCCTAAAGTTAACAGAAGGAAAGAAATCATAAAGATCAGATCAGAAATAAATGAAAAAGAAATGAAGAAAATGATAGCAAAGATCAATAAAACTAAAAGCTGGTTCTTTGAGAAGATAAACAAAATTGATAAACCATTAGCCACACTCATCAAGAAAAAAAGGGAAAAGACTCAAATCAACAGAATTAGAAATGAAAAAGGATAAATAACAACTGACACTGCAGAAATACAAAGGATCACGAGAGATTACTACAAGCAACTATATGCCAATAAAATGGACAATCTGGAAGAAATGGACAAAGTCTTAGAAATGCACAACCTTCTGAGACTGAACCAGGGAGAAATACAAAATATAAAGAAACAAATCACAAGCACTGAAGTTGAAACTGTGACGAAAAATCTTCCAACAAACAAAGGCCCAGGACCAGATGGCTTCACAGGCCAGTTCTATCAAATATTTAGAGAAGAGTTAACACCTATCCTTCTCAAACTCTTGCAAAATATAGCAGAGGGAGGAACTCTCCCAAACTCATTCTACGAGGCCACCCTGATACCAAAACCAGACAAAGATGTCACAAAAAAAGAAAACTACAGGCCAATATCACTGATGAACACAGATGCGAAAATTCTCAACAAAATACTAGCACACAGAATCCAACAGCACATTAAAAGGATCATACACCATGATCAAGTGGGTTTTATCCCAGGAATGCAAGGATTCTTCAATATACGCAAATCAATCAATGTGATACACCATATTAACAAACTGAAGGAGAAAAACCATATGATCATCTCAATAGACGCAGAAAAATCTTTCGACAAAATTCAATGCCCATTTACGATAAAAACCCTCCAGAAAGTAGGCATAGAGGGAACTTACCTCAACATGATAAAGGCCTTATATGACACACCCACAGCCAACATCGTTCTCAATGGGGAAAAACTGAAACCATTCCCACTAAGATCAGGAACAAGACAAGGCTGCCCACTCTCACCACTAGTATTCAACATAGTTTTGGAAGTTTTAGCCACAGCAATCAGAGATGAAAAAGAAATAAAAGGAATCCAAATCGGAAAAAAGAAGTAAAACTGTCACTGTTTGCAGATGACATGATACTATACATACAGAATCCTAAAGATGCTACCAGAAAGCTACTAGAGCTAATCAATGAATTTGGTAAAGTAGCAGGATACAAAATTAATGCACAGAAATCTCTTGCATTCCTATACACTAGTGATGAAAAATCTGAAAGAGAAATTATGGAAACACTACCATTTACCATTGCAATGAAAAGAATAAAATACCAAGGGATAAGCCTACCTAAGGAGACAAAAGACATGTATGCAGAAAACTATAAGAAACTGATGAAAGAATTTAAAGATAATACAAATAGATGGAGAGATATACCATGTTCTTGGATTGGAAGAATTCACATTGTGAAAATGACTATACTACCCAAAGCAATCTACAGATTCAATGAAATCCCTATCAAACTACCAATGGCATTTTTCACAGAATTAGAACAAAAAAATTTCACAATTTTTAGGGAAACACAAAACACCCTGAATAGCCAAAGCAATATTGAGAAGAAAAAACGGAGCTGGAGGAATCAGGAGCCCTGATGTCGGACTATACTACAAAGCTACAGTAATCAAGACAGTATGGTACTGGCACAAAAACAGAAATATAGATCAATGGAACAGGATAGAAAGCCCAGAGGTAAACCCACGCACATAAAGTCACCTTGTCTTCGATAAAGGAGGCAAGAATATACAATGGAGAAGAGACAGCCTCTTCAATAAGTGCTGCTAGGAAAACTGGACAGCTACATTGTAAAAGCATGAAATTAGAATACTTCCTAACACCATACACAAAAATAAAACTCAAAATGGATTAAACACCTAAATGTAAGGCCAGATACTATAAAACTCTTAGAGGAATACATAGGCAGAACACTCTATGACATACATCACAGCAAGATCCTTTTTGACCCACCTCCTAGAGAAACGGAAAAAAACCAAAAAGAAACAGTGGGACCTAATGAAACTTAAAAGCTTTTGCACAGGGCTTCCCTGGTGGCGCAGTGGTTGAGAGTCCACCTGCCGATGCAGGGGACACGGGTTCGTGCCCCGGTCCGGGAAGATCCCACATGGCGCAGAGCGGCTGGGCCCGTGAGCCATGGCCACTAAGCCTGCGCGTCCGGGGCCCGTGTTCCGCAGCGGGAGGGGCTGCAACAGTGAGAGGCCCGCGCACCGCAAAAAAGAAAAAAAAAAGCTTTTGCACAGCAAAGGAAACCATAAACAAGATGAAAAGACAACATTCAGAATGGGAGAAAATATTTGCAAATGAAGCAACTGACAAAGGATTAATCTCCAAAATATACAAGCAGTTCATGCAGCTCAATATCAAAAAAACAAACAACTCAATCCAAAAATGGGCAGTAGAACTAAATAGACATTTCTCCAAAGAAGATATACTGATTGCCAACAAACACATGAAAGGATGCTCAACATCACTAATCATTAGAGAAATGCAAATCAAAACTACAATGAGGTGTCATCTCACACCAGTCAGAATGGCCATCATCAAAAAGTCTACAAACAATAAATGCTGGGGAGGGTGTGGAGAAAAGGGAACCCTCTTGCACTGTTGGAGGGAATGTAAATTGATACAGCCACTATGGAGAACAGTATGGAGGTTCCTTAAAAAAACTAAAAATAGAACTACCATACGATCCAGTGATCCCACTTCTGGGCGTATACCCTGAGAAAACCATAATTCGTAAAGAGTCATGTACCACAATGTTCATTGCAGCTCTATTTACAATAGCCAGAACATGGAAGCAACTATGTGTCCATCGACAGATGAACGGATAAAGAAGATGTGGCACATATACACAATGGATATTACTCAGTCATAAAAAGAAATGAAATTGAGTTATTTGCAGTGAGGTTGATGGACCTAGAGTCTGTCATACAGTGTGAGGTAAGTCAGAATGAGGAAAACAAATACCGTATGCTAACACATATATATGGAATTAAAAAAAAAAATCGTTCTGAAGAACCTAGGGGCAGGACAGGAATAAAGACGCAGATGTAGAGAATGGACTTGAGGACACAGGGAGGGGAAGGGTAAGCTGGGCCGAAGTGAGAGAGTGGCATGGACATATATACACTACCAAATGTAAAATAGATAGCTAGTGGGAAGCAGCCGCACAGCACAGGGAGATCAGCTCCTTGCTTTGTGACCACGTAGAAGGGTGGGATAGGGAGGGTGGGAGGGAGATGCAAGAGGGAGGGGATATGGGGATATATGTGTACGTATAGCTGATTCACTTTGTGATGCAGCAGAAACTAACACACCACTGTGAAGCAATTATACTCCAATAAAGATGTTAAAAAAAAAAAGTCATTGCCGGGCGCGGTGGCGCGTGCCTGTAGTCCCAGCTACTCGGGAGGCTGAGGCAGGAGGATCGCTTGAGCCCAGGAGTTCTGGGCTGTAGTGCGCTATGCCGATCGGGTGTCCGCACTAAGTTCGGCATCAATATGGTGACCTCCCGGGAGCGGGGGACCACCAGGTTGCCTAAGGAGGGGTGAACCGGCCCAGGTCGGAAACGGAGCAGGTCAAAACTCCCGTGCTGATCAGTAGTGGGATCGCGCCTGTGAATAGCCACTGCACTCCAGCCTGGGCAACATAGCGAGACCCCGTCTCTTAAAAAAAAAAAAAAAAAAAAAAAAAAAGGTCATTGGACTCGTGACTGGTTATCAGCTGACAGCTAGCTTCGAGCGTGAGTAAGGTGTTACCCTTAAAGAGTATTAGAAAATTGCTTAAGGATTTTATTGAGAAGGATGTGTTCCTCCCAGAGGACACTGTGAATTGAACGATGCAAAATTTTCTGACCCAGACGAGGTGGCAAACAAATTTTCTGTTACCCTGCTTAACACTCTACCTGATGTATAGAGGTTGTCATTATATAACACATATTCCTCTGGCAATTAACTATGTGAATGGAGGACCACTGTTAAGCACTTAAGCTCCCAAAATAAAACATAGTCTTTCTCTGACTATGCATCAGCAGAGAAGAAATGAAGTGTAGATAATGCCAAGCAAGGGGAAACTAAAAGAAAAAAAAGTCTGAACACAGTTTAAGAAAAAGCTAAATAAGTGTTCTAGCAGCAGAACTAAATGATTAAAGCTATCAGATTCAGCCCATATTTAATTAGGACTGTTCCCAGAGTGTACACCAACTTATGGTGAGGAATAGTGGGAAATGGCTTTGGTTTTTACATTTTTCCTAACTTTAAAAGTAGAAAACCTATCTGAGTAAGTAATCAGTATTGCCTTCGGCACTAGAACATCTGAGAAGACCTTGGCTACTCCTTTGATCCTCCACAAACAGGAGTGCCAAGGATTAGGTCCTGAACAAACAGGCATGTTGTAGGAGCAAATTCTTTTCCAAAAGCCTTTCCTCTTACAAAAACCCTTGATTCTTCCCCCCCGCCAATTGCTAAATGTGGTATCATTGTACCATTCTCTTTGTTGATCCTACCATGTCTTGTTTCACCTGGGAAACTTTCAGACCTGAAAGTGTGGTCAAAGCACCAAACGGCTTTTTCTACCTCTGTGCCTTCCAGAATGATGAATTGCAACGGTTAGGGTCTTTTAAGTATTCCACATTACTGAACCCGAGCACAAACTCAACAGGATATCTGAGGGATGTCACAGCCGTGCCCACTTTTCATTCCATGGCAACTACTTTCATTCATATTTGGGAATATTAACGAATATACATTCAAACTTTCATTAAACAAAGATGTTTTTAATGATCAATCATTTCTCCTCTGTGGCGGGGGGGTGGTTGGATGTCACTACTGTAAACCTATCAGGAACCTGTATGTGACCTCACTGGCTGTCAGTTTACTCACCTTTCAGCTGTGGCTCAGCTCAGGTTTGGCTATCTTGTTCTCCACTGCTGTCCCAGGCATTGCACACTACCTGGCAGTGGGTAGGCACTCAAATAATTGACGAATGAGCGTGCTGAGTAACACCTAGCTATTTTGAACATGGACACCAGAGTGCACACTATGTTCCAAAGGCTTCTACTTATCCAGTTCCAGTCTTTAAATCATAGTATTTGCTTGAAGCATATAGGAATGACCTTTCCCAAGGTTATAAAGCACACCCCACAGTCTCCTCTGGAGTGATGGAATGCACCAATCATCGATCTTTCTGGCTAAGACTGCTTCATTCTCAGAATCCTTCTTAACACAGGGCTTCAAATAACCACTTACCGCTCAGCACATGAGAGAAAATCTATTTGCTGTTACCACTTGAGAAGAAACACGGTGCTTTTCCACTGTCTAGAGCAAAAGAACCAGGTGGCTTTCCAATAGAAAACTTTAGCTCGAGAGCTACGTAATGCCTCCTTTAAATTTCTGTATCTCCCTTGCCCCAGTCACCGTGTGTATGTGAACATGCATACTTGCACACACATACACATATACATACCCACACTGAACATGTGGCCAGATATCCCGCACGTCTACATCCTTAAGTGTCCTGGGAGGCAAAAGAGATCAATCTGGTAGAAAGTCAACAGCTGCATTTAATGGCCTGGCCCAACTTTGCTCAGCCAACTCATCATGGATGATTATGTTCTCATTTCCACCCTCAGACTACAAAAGGAGAAAGGTCAGCTAGTCTGGGATCCCTTAGACAGCTGCTACAGACGTTTATGGAAGCATCTGATATACCAAACATTTCCCAGAAGTTAAAAAAAGAGCGAGAGAGAGACTTGTGAATGGGATATTCAAAGCTCTAAATTACTGGCAGTGAGAGAAGAGATTTCTTTGTTAACTGACCCAGAACATTAAATTGATTATGTAATTTAACATCACTGTTCTATTTGATAGCTGCCTATTAATACTGCACTCTCCTACATTATAGTCAATTGCAAACCCGAGAAATGGAAGAACGTATTTATTTTGCTTGGAATTTGCAATTATTTGCCATATGAACTATTAGTAATGTGTAATCTCTTTCTCCAAGGGGAGCCTATTACCCCAGGAGGAGTGATGATCACCCTTATTCGAAACGCTCAGTCCTAGGCTTCTTCTTTTCTCATTCCGTGCTGCAAGTGGATGTGGGATTCAAGGAGCTCAAAAATGCACCTATATTTGGAGGTGTGCTTTCTAACTTTGGGAATATTGGGCCCTACACAGACTCCCTGCCCTCCATCTCAGAGACAGCCAGGAGGCAAAAGAAGAGGAGCTCATAGCAGAGCCACCATCGCTGTCAAGCAGAGGCAATGAGCTGCAAAGAGGGTTTAAATTCACCTGCAACACTGGTGAAAACTGTAAATTCCTGGGCCCCATTCCTGATCAGCTGAGTCAGAATATCTAACCCAGACGATTCTCACACACGGTAAGTTTGAGAAGATGCAATGCCTAGAGAAGGACCTGGAGATCAGGGAATACAAATATTTTAGTCAATAAGGAGAATTTTCAGGTAAACCAACCCTAATGATATATGTCATTCTCAGTAGAGGCCGACCTCAGATAATCCAACTCCCTCTATGGCTTTTCATTCAATTATCCAAGATGCTGTGTGATTCTGTATCCTGCCGTACTTTAGTTTCCTTCAAGATTCCTCTAAATTCAACTCAAAATTCAAGTAATGTACAAATCTTTCCAAGGATGATCTTTCCCTAGATGATTGTGTGCCGTGTGGGCTGAGTCCATGAAGATACTATTTTTTGCTTTTACTTATTCTTAAAGAAAAAATAAAAAGACTGAAAACTGTCATGACAAACCCTGCTGGTATTTTCCGCTGTGTGTATTATCCTTCCATATTCTGTTTCAGCCAGTGATGACGGCTGGGACCTGACCCCAGGCAGAGCTCTCCAAAGAACATCCCAGCCAAACTGTGCTTCCAAAATTCCCAATAACAGTTGAATAGAGCCAAGGAGGCCAGGTGCTGGGCAGGAGGATATTTTAGGCTCGACTGATGGTCCAAATTGGACACTTCCTCTGCCTACCAGCACCATCCATTAAGAAAGAGAGTCTTGTATCTTTTCCCCTGTCCTCCCATCTCCCCTTCCCCACACTGCACTCTGTACTCCTCTCATTTCTATGTGAGTTGTGTGAAATTATTTTTGTACCAGGTAAAACAATGCACATATATAAACATTTAACTGACAATGTGAAGAATCTGAGTGTCAGAAAGGAAGGACTGGTGCCTTGTTCCTCTAATAATGCTTCCTTTCCCTGGTAAAGACTAGGGAGCATTGGATGAACAACGGAAACAAGAGGCACTGATGAGTTGTACATAAATCTAGGAACTGAAAGTAGCTCTAAGATAATTAGCAAGCTCAGAGGTTAGGGACACAGCCTCAGGGGTTAATGCAGGCTCATCCAGTATACGGAAAGCTAGTCTCCATTCTCTCAGTACTGAGGGCTTCTCTAGAGCATGCAAGAATCCTCCTTTTTCTTCTATATTCCACCACATCCTTGAGACCAATCGGTTTATTACAACATGCTTTCAATTGTCCCTTTCTCTCCATCTCCACTACCACAATTTCAACTCAGGTCCTCAGTAAATCTTGCATTCTTTTTAAATTTCTTACCTGCTGAATGAAATAGCCTCTGGTACAATCTGCTCCAGTCCACACTGCTGCCAGTGTGACTTCTTGTAACACAGTTCTTATCATTTCAGCCTGAACACCTTGGATGACTCTCTCATTGCTCAAAGGAAAAAGCCAAAACTTCTTAGGCCTTCATCAAGTTCCAAAATACCTTTTCAAACTTATCTCCTAAGATCCTTCTGCCTGCTCTCTGTTTCTCAGACCTTGGAAAAATGCTTTTCTCTTTCGTACTTTCATAGTTCTTTCTCTCTTGAATGCCCCTCTCACCCCTGTAAGCAATTGGAAAGTTACTTTAAAGTCCAGCTAAAACATCGCTTCTTCTGCTAAGTTTCCCTGACTTCCTTGGTAAGAATTACTCCCTACTATGTATTACAGTACACACGACTATAGAATGTATTTTCCCATCTGCTTCAATACATCTTATATTATAGTCGTTTGGTTATCTGACTATCTGCTAGACTGTAAGCTCCTGCAGGTTAGGGGTGAGTTGATTCATCCTTGTATAAGTAACAGTGTCCAGGATAGAACCTTGTCCATAGAACAGCTCAGTATATGTTGGTTTGTAATAAATGAACGATTCATGCTCATAGCAGGCAGCTAATCTCCACTGCCTGCATAATTAAGTTGTAATATTCACTTCGGCAGAAAGCCTGTAGGAGAGAAAAGAAAAAGCGAGCCCATGGTGGAAGGCAGTGGAAATTTTTGAAAGACACCTGCCCTTTACGGCCTATCTTCATTACTCCTCACAAGACCTATACAAAGACCCTTTTCTGCTGTCTCTCTTACCTCCTTCCAGCTTCTAGACTCCTTTCATATTCTTATCTCAGTTGCCCATAGCTTCTTGGAAGTAGTTTTATTAAAATGTATTGGAGGCAGTCACTGGTCCATTAGCACTTTCTTGTATCCAGCTGTGTCAGATAAGCACTGAGACTTTTATTTTTCTCAATTAAGAAAAGTTGTAGCTTCAGGGAGAGGCTTCTGGGTTTACCCAGGATGCAGTAACACCATGACAAAAATGACACAGTTGCTATGCCTTGGGAGCTCGTATTCATATGGTTATACCAAGACCCTGAGCCCAAGACAGAAACACTTCTCCTACAGCTACCAAATCCCTCTGACAGAGTCCACAGCAGGCTCTAGATCCTAAAGATCAATTAGAGGATTCACCTTTAAACCTGGAGTGAAAGAGCAAGAAACTGAAAGATCCAGGAGCAAGATAACTGCAGTAGACAGATATTTCTAGTGCTAACCCTGATTGCCTTTGAAGGAGGATGGGTAACATTAACTTCAAGACTCCTGCTTTCGCTGGGGATCTTGAGGGATTGGGTCCCAGAGTTCAGGCCAGAACCTGGGGCAAACACAAATACTTTTCTTAATAGAAAGGAAAGAATTGAGAGTTCCCAGACAGCAATTCGTATAGGAAGAAAAGAGGAAAAATAGGAGGATTAGAAGGAGGTTGAAGACCATGTTCTCTGTCATATGAAAACATTTCTTGTGGAAATTCATGGATGTTCTAAATTTCTCACCCCAGGTTGAAAACAAAAGAATTAGAGTTAACATGTACAGATACCAGAGTCCAAGACAGAAGCCAAGGGCCTGGACAATCTTGCCTCAAAGGCCAAGAACCTTGGACCTCAGCCATATGAAAAGCCTTCCTTAATCTGAAAAAATGATGGACTTGATAAATCCTTGCTAGTTTTCTTGAAGCACAGAACAATGTGCATATTTGTATACCTTATAACAAGGGAATAGAAAAAAAAAAAGAAATTCTACAGGTTTATTTTTTAAAATCTTCTCTTAGTCCCAAAATTCTATTTATGTTTACCATCTTATGATATTTCTCTTAGAAAATAGGAAGTCCTTGCCTCAGAGACTCAGAGAGAAAGGAAGAATTGTAATTGGACATCATTCCTGTCAATCATCTCGATTTAAAAATGGAGTCAATCACCTTCCTTTACGGAATCACTGATCATATATAGCTCATGGCTTTGCTGTCACTGACATCTTTTTGTCTGCTTCTCCTAATACAGGGGAGACAAGCCTCAGCTGTTTGAATATTCGAAACAAAGAAACCTCTCTAACAGAGACCTGACAAATCAGGATGGGAAATATCTTATTATTACTTGATAGTCTCTTGAGTCAAAAATAAAAGGAACTTGGTTGGAAAAACCCTTTGATTGAGTCTGTCTCAGAGATCTAAAACACTTGTTCACACCTTTAAGAAAAGAGCCAACTAATTGATTTAAGGTCTGGCAAGAAGGGAGTTTCTTTTGATCCTTCATCACAAATGCTCTTCAGCAGTCCACAGGGCATTAGCCCTGGGGACTCACCAGACACTTCAGGGAGGGCTTTAGGAGTCTATCATTCCTGGTCCTGAATTAAACATTCTGGAAATCTAGGAGAGAAAGGGCCCCAGCTGACATCAAGGTTACATGAAGAAGATTAAAGGGGCATGAAGGAGAGGCAATCACAGCAGAATCAGAGAAAATTGGGCAAATTGCGATCATTAGCCCGCAATACAGACAATTTAATGTAAAGGAGAATCTGATAGATACAGGGGAATTTCAGAGATAGACGATAATAAGATTTGGGAAGGGATTTGAAGGTCAAGAGTAAGATTCTGACATGTGCCCCTTGTTTCTCCAGACCTCTCTGCCCTTTGGGACATTTGAGTAATTGTGTGCTAAGCTCCTTCTCAGTTTGGCCATTGGTACAGCAGGGCACTGTGTCCACTCTCTTTGCCCTGTGAGCCTTAGACCCCTGAGGCCTCCTGGCAGGTTGTACTCAGCCTTCCTCCAAAAGGAGTCTTTCTCTCTCCTCTGAGCAAGTTTGCAGAGGATGGCTTCACAGCAATCAGGGATTTTTAGATCCCCATTTGCACCTGGGCTCTGAGAGTGAGGACCTTGAGGTGGGGGCTGTGTGTGTGCTCTGGCTGCAAATCCCTCACCTCCTCCTTCCCTTCCTCCGCCCTGGCAGCAGACACCATGCCCTGTCCAGTTGCTGACATCATTCAGAAAAGCTTGCCCGTATCACATTTTTTTTTGGTTTGAAGCTGAATTTAAGATGATTACTGTTTGTTCATCCTAAACCTGTGCCTATACACTGACACCTGTGTGTGTGCACACACATGCATACACACGCATGCACACACGTCTCACGACTGATGCAAAAGAAAAAGGGGTCTGTATTCTATGTAAGGCGATGGTTCTGGATCCTCCCTGCTCATACTCTCCATATATTATTCTATTTCATCTGCATCCAGCAGTTCTTTCCCTTCATCTTTTGGTTCTGGACAACTTCCTTTACCGCCTTCCTTTCTTCTCCTGGGACTGATGATGGCTTTGCATCCTGGGTATGAGTCCCAGTACTCCCAGGATATATCTGATTTTTTCCTCTGACTCCCCACATTCCTAGCCACCTGGACAAGTATCCTGTCCAAACTTCAGCTGGGACGCCCTGGGCAGCACTCCTGCTGGGGCTCCAGGCCAGAAAGTTAGGGACCCCGAAGGGTGTTAGGTGACTGCATGGACTTTGCAAAATTTTGTACTTTGAAGGGTGGTATTACCATTAGAAATAAAAAGGATACAATCCAAAAAACATTCACAAAATTGAATCTCAACAAAGGAAAAAAAAGGAAAGAAAGCTTCAACATATTTGTCAACTACAGGTTGCACAGATGCTACTGTCAGTTACTTATGACCGAGCTCAGAAGACGTAATCTTTTTTAGGGCAACACTCAGGGACTTTTGAATTTCTCTTTCCAAATAGAAAATGGCACTCCAAAAGCACTTCAGGAACCACCAAATAGATTAGAACCCCACAGACTGCTGAGATCCAGTGACAGGAACGATCCCAGACAAAGAATCTGTGTGTGAAGACAGAAAATGGGGTTGGGGGAAATAACGCCTTTTGAGCAGAACACTGGGGGAATATTGAGAATTCAAACGCATTGCAAAATAGCTGGATGCCTTGGCCTCAGAAAACCCACCAATCACGAGAGGCAGTGTTGTGAGCCTGGGGAGGGCTTGGCTCAAGAGGTGGTCTCTGTCCAGGAGCCCAGCTCTGCTACTGGCCAGTTGTGTGGTCTGCAGCAAGTTCCTTAGCCTCTGTCTACCTCGTCGACTTCACCTGTAAAACGGGGATCCTAAAAATGAGGGCTACCTCACAGGGCTGAGAGGAGGACCAGGTGAGTTGATGTATTGTATGTAACGTGCCTAGCACCCTGCTTGACACCAGGCAAATGCCACATCCGTGCTGGTGAGGGAGGCGGCACAAAGGAGGGAAGGGTGGAGGGGAACAGAGACCCTTCAGTGGTGTCTGGATAGGGAAACAGGAAGCGCCCCAGAGCCTCAGGATTTCACTTTCCTCTTTTTCATTCCCTAACCCTCTCTCTATCCAGTCCCAGCTACCAACCATCCCCAAAAAGGCTAGTCACCAGAGACAGGCTTAAGCAGCCGGCAGCTCTCACTTAGAAACTCCAGGTAACTCTGGGCAATGTGTCTCGTCTTCCCAAACACCTCCCTGCTCTTCAATTCCATCCTGTGAAGGGAGGTTATAAATCTTAGGTGTTAGAAAGAGTTCATGCCACACAGAATTAAAGAATGCTTAGGCTGCCAGTACCTCCAGGGGATGGAAACCACTGATAAACACTCACTAGGGAGCAAATGACTGACAGCAAGCCCATTCTGATAGGAGCCTTAGATGAGACACCCAAGGAATTGGCCCCTGGGCTTTGAGATAGAAAGATAAAGAGAACTTTAGGGTTCAGAAAGGGGAGGTGCTAATGTAGAAGAGCAGAAGGCTTCGGATGAGTGCTTGAGGCTGCCCTGCCCACAAGTGGAGAGCCAGGATCCACTTGGGCTTCCAGGCCAGTCCAACCTGCCCTGGAATTCATGCTCCGTTTCTTCTTGTGCCCTGAGAAAAGTTCCCCTGCATCTTAGAAGGTATCAGTGTCCTCATAAAACAGGCAAAGTAGCAGTATCTACCACAGAGAGTTAGCTGATACAAGGATTAAAAGAAGTCACGTCAGAACAACCCCTCGTTCTGCATCTGGCGTTTAGTTTTGCCCATTTCCCTCCATCTCCAAAATTCGATGCTGCCTCCTTCAAATCCCTACCCGTCCAAGCCCCCTTCATCTCCCATCCTTGCCTTGGCTCAGTCACTTCTGATTCGGTTTGCAAATTCACCGATTCTCTTCAGGCTCTGCTTAGAGCCCCAGAATAAAGTGGGTTTTGGCTTTTGAGAGTCAGTTCCCCGCAAAGTCATCCACCGAGACTTGGTCATCCACCTGGCTGAACAAGAATGAGACTTTAACTGCCTGCCTCTTTACAGACCCCCTAGACAGTGTTGGCGTAGTAAAATTGTCACTCCAGTCCTCGTGCTACAGGCTTTGTGACAGCTATTTACATGGTGAAGTGGGCCCATTTCTATTTTGTGTATTAAATACCCACAGGCGATAATCCTCATTATGGGCCAATAGCTTGGAAAATGTTATTATTAAATCAAAACCATTTGCAATAAGGGGAAAAATTCATCTGCAGCTATAAACTCTGTTGCTTATAGCTGGGCATTGAGAAAACAAATAGTGGCCAAGTCCCCTCAAGCCCAGCACTTCCCAGCTTAACCCCATGGCAGGTCGTCGTGGGCCACGCTGGAAGAGGGGAGATCGCTGCACTAGGAGGAAGATTCCCAGAATGCGGATGGTTTCTTGTGGGAGACCTGACTGGACCCTGAGTCTCAGGGGCAGTGGTGCTGGCATGGGAGCATGATGGCCTGACTGTGGCTCAGAACGTTCTATTACCTACTCAGTTTGTTTTCTGAAAAGATACTAAGAAGGTTTAACTTGTATGGGACTCCCATACCCTTTTATAAAAGTCTGAGCATGGACCTTGGGATCAGACACACCTGGCTGGTGATTCCAGGGGTACCACTTACTGGAATAAATTTGGGCAAGAGACTCAAAGCCTCCATTTCTACCCCTCAGGGTTGGGATGAGGTTAGAGAGATGATTATCTCAGAATATGTTTCATCAGAGTTGCAGCCATGCCTCAGGTTATGGTTCTCGAGTCTAAGAAACAGTCTGTGCCTTGTTCTGCTGGGCCCATTATTCTAGTGTGTGCTCATGGGGTCTGTGCTGTGGTGGAGGCTGATGAGACTCACCTGACACACTCTGCCCCCTCTGTTCCCCAGTGACCCAGGCACTGCCGCCAAGATTGATCTCTGCTGAGTCCTGAGGGTCCCAACCATGGCTGCTAATTAGAATCTGGTGACTTAACAGAAATATGTGGCCCTTACTTAACCAATTAATTTAGGATCTATGGAAGTGGAGACCAGACATCTATGTTTTTTAAAACTCTCCTTACTTATCCTTTGGGATTCTTCCAGAGGATTTGGGATCTGAACCCCACAGTCAACGGTCTGATAAAGCCTGTACACTTACCTATGAAAGGTTAATCAAGTAATTGATTTAATGTCCTTCTAGTGTGGAAAGCTTTTAAAACACCAGAATAATTTTTATGTTTTAAAACACTGGAATAATTTTTATTACCCAGGTTTTGGGTCTTCATCAATTTTACTTTGGTGATATCACCAATGGCCTAGGGTCTGGCTTTCGAGTTCCCACTTAGAAACTGATTCTTGATGTAGGAACGTTGACTCTCACTAAGTCACTCACAGGTCTGGAATATATAAATCACAATGCCATTTTTTTCCCATTTATTATCAGAAACAGAACTGTCAAGCTGTTAAAGTGGGTCCCTGGTTTGGTTATAGAGAAATTAAGGACAGGGAAAACATAGTCTGTTTGGATTAAGATCTTCCCAGGCCATAAACTCTAAAAAGAGTATGATACTCCATCCATAAGTAATTCATCCATTTTAAACATTAAAACAAATGTTTAACTTTTCCCCCAAAGACGATGATGATTCTTTTTTTTCATTTAATTTCAAATTATTTCCAAAAATCTTTTTCTTGTTGTTCCTACAATAGTGGTGGCTATACTGACTTTGGGGGAATTTAGTAGTAAATAATTCTCATCTCAGTCTTCCTAAACCCACACACAGAAATCAGTGTAAATGAAAAATACATATGCATTTGGGTTCACTGAACAAAAAGAGAAGGAATGGTAAGTAATGTCCATGTCTCCTTAACTCTCTACTTTAGGTATAGAATAAAAGAATCTGATGGGCCAGGCAATCTGTTTCAGGGTATTGGTGACTGACGTGTTACTAGTATCCTGCTCTACCCCCATTTAAATGGCTTATGCAAGGAGAGCTATAGGATCAAATAGGGTCTTAGCATATCATTCTGTGGAACGGGATGCAGACCAGAGCGGTGACACCACTTAACTAGAGTCCCGCTCCATTCATATTGTTAGGAGTAAGACTATGCCTCACTGGGGCATTCCTCCAACACTAGTACAGTACACATTAAATCTTATTTTTTATTTAATTATATACTTCGGTATTTGAAGGACTCAATAAGTATCAGTTCCTTCTGACTCCAAATTAAATGATAAATAAGACAGAAGAAAGTGACAGATGGAGATCAAAATATCAAATTTTAGTATTGAGAAGCGGATTGGAGACCATGGCTGTAAATCTGTGACCAAAAGAGCTCGTTACTGTCCTCTGTTCCATTCTCCGTCTCAGTCAAGTCCGAGGGACAGCTTACCTGAAAGTCTGATTCCACAAAACAGTCAGAGCAAGGATTGCTGTCTCACATTGGTCTAGGATGTTTAGTATTCTCAGCTTCTCCATGGCAACATTTCTAGGGAATATACCTTATCTATTAATAAATTTTGCTTTTCTTTTCCTCATTTTTTTATATATAGTATCTTGGGTATGTTTAGATAGATGATTTATATATATATGTCTACATACATATGTATCATTATATATGTAATTAGATTGGACACATATATATTTGTCTTTGAATGAGTTGGCTTTCCTAGACCAGTAACTTATAAGAGTGTGAAAGAACCAAGGCAGCTTTCTTCCACACTAGCATATTTTTACAACAAAAAGCTCTCAATTATCACAAAGATATTCTGATTCCTTCAAAGATAATTTTTCTATGATACTTCAGGTAGCCCTAGCTCCTCTGCTTCTCAAAAATGTGGGTTAAGGAGGGGCCTTCTGTCTCACCTCGCTCTTCCCAATCTCTACACCCTCTAGAGATCAGGGAGCAGTTTTGGATCCCTCAGCACTCTGGACAGGGACTGTTGTCTGCCATTGCAGTTAACAAAGAATGTTGCCTGCCATCCTAGTTCTACAAGGATCAAGCCATTAGCCACTGCAGTTGCCCACCAATGGTTTGCCCTGGGTGGAATTCAGGATGGAGAAAAATGGGAAGCATTCTGTGTTTAGATACTGTCCCTAGATAGTTAAGATGTGTATCTAAGGAATAACTTCAATGAACCCAGATCCCTGCATCTTCTCATACGTAGAAAAGCACTAAAATCATTAACTTGATATGTCTGTTCTTTGTGGTTAGCAGTAATCTTCTGATGTTCAACTACATTTTTTTCCCAGCAAAAACCTCCTCTATATCCTGGCTCCTCCCTGACCTCTTTGGTGTATTTCCTCATAGCTATCTGAGAGGCTGTCTCCTGGGCTATAGCTAAGTCTGAATAAAACTTAACTCCCAACTTTTAGGTTGTATGTTTTCCTTCAGTCGACAGATCGTTCTGCCCACCATCAGGAAATAGTTTTTTTTGTGTGTGTGTGTGTGAGACCTGTTTTGGTGGCTTTTTCCTTCCACTGAAATTTCTCCTCAGCTTGTTTCTACTTACTCTTGGTGGGGGGGCTTTAGTGCAGAATAAGCTATTTTTGGCTTCCTTTGAAAATATTTTGGAGTCTGTCTACTAATTTTACCAAAAGTGGAGTTTTCAATATTTTCCATTCTTTTTGCTTCTTTTGGACGATTTCCAGAAGAAAGGAAAAACGTTAAAATTGTGCAGCCATTCTTTACTCTTAATATGAACAAACAGCCAAGTTTCACCAGACACTTGAAAGAAATGCTTAACACTAAAGAGAAAGCGGAAAGCAAAGAGAAAAATGGAAGTAGCCTTGAGGAAACAGAGAAAAAGAATAAAATAAAACTTAAAGACAAATCCTTATAAAGGTAAGGGAAAATGCCACATCTATGAAATACTACCAGGATGTTATATGTAGAAATAACTGGAGTACTAGAAAAGCATACTGAAAATTAAAAATTAATATTAGAAACTTAAAAGTCAAATACAAGAGGGTGTTTACTGTAAAAATCTTTCAACTTTGCTGTAAAACTGAATTTTTTTACTTAAAAAGAGGAGAAAAATTCAGCTCAAGAGCTGAAATGTAAAGTTGGGAAAATTTCCCCAAAGGAAAACAAAGCAAGAAGGGAAAAGAGAGGAAATACAAGAAGGAATTTAGGGAATCAATTAAGGCAGTCCAATGGCTGACTAACAGTCATTCTAGAAAGAGAAACAGGTGAAAGGAGGAAATGACCATAAAATGATACAGGGAAAGTGCTATAGAATCAAAGGACATGAACTTCAGATTTTGAGTGCCTAGAACCTGACGAAGACCTATGTCTTCACCAACGCACCTGTTCCAGGATTGCAGAAGTGGCCATCAAGAAACCAGCCTAAAAGTCTGAGAAAAGGAAAAAGAAAAATCACAGTTTACATAGAACGGATTAAAAATTCAAGATGTGCTTGGACTTTTTCAAGCGCAACATTGGAAGCTGGAAGATAACAGAGTAATGTCTTCAAAATTCTAAAGGAGAATATTTTCCAATTTAAGATACTCTACCTACACAAATTAACCCTCAATTGTGAGGACAGAATAAAGATGTTTTCAAGCAAAGTTTCATAAAGAATGTACCTTGTATGTACTTTTTCCTAGGAAACGGCTGGAGATGTATCCCATCAAAAGGAGAATCTGATCTAAGAAAGAAGAAAACATGGATCAAGTAAGAGGGGATCTGACACCTGAGAGAGGCAAAGGGATTTCTCAGGATGATGGTGAAGAAGAGCTGCCAGAGGAGGAAGCAGAATGTGGAAAGTGTGGGCAAGCTGCGGAACTGGGTAGATTTCTTGCCTTGTTTGAGACTTGTAAGACTCATTTGACTAACTGAAAGAGACTCTGGCAATGATTTAGTGATAGAAAGAGAGGCAGACCAACACTGCACCCAATCCTCTGGCCAAAGAAATGATTAATTCCAGAGAAAACAGAGATTTTCCAAGAAATTACATGTAATTATAATACATACGGCTGTGTAAAACAAATCTACATAGTCAAAATAAGGTAAATGCTGAATTTTGATTTAAACAAAATAAAAAATCTTATTGAAACCACTACTTCTGGTCCTTCATTCTCTAACCCTTTACCCTACTCCCCCCACTCCAAGCTATTATCTACCTGATGGTGCATATCAATATTTGCTTGCTTTTGTCTCTCTTATTAGAACATAAGCCCAGTGAGGGCAAAGACTCGGTTTATTTTGGCCACCATTGCATCATCACATTGCCTAGAACAGAGCTGGGTACCTAGGATACCTCAGTAATTTCTCCTAAATAAGTTAATACAAATTTAGGAGGAGTGGAAGTGTATGTGTGTGTGCATATGTGTGTTAGAAACCTAGATATTCACATCATGCTGAATAGACAATGTCTAAAATAAAACAATCAAAAACCAGAGCAGTAAACCACACTATACAGCAACATGAAAGTGAACAGCAGAAGAGCCAAAAGAGTTTAGAAGTGGCTCCTCTGGAGAGCAGAAGTGGCTGGGACAGAGGCTTTGATATAAGACTTGTAGCACTGCTTGACACTGAAACCTGGCACGTGGATTACTGTGATAAAAACAAATTAAAAAAAAAAAACCAAACAACTAGGGAAGGTTTAACACTCTCATCTTTTGTACATATATAAGGTCTATGTATAAGATCTGTGGTTCTTTTCAAAGTAAAGAGCCTAATAGATTTTAGGTTTGCTTGGTGGAGTAGGATTAATTTCTAGGTTTCAAGTCAAATTTCTAGCTCCGCTGAGAACAGTGGCTTCTTGTGAAACATTTTCTAAAGGTATGCAGATATCTGTTTATGTTAAATACCTTCAAAGTGCTTCTTCATACCTAGTTAGATTCTTTTGAAAATCAAGTAGAAAAACATTGACAAGACAGGACTGTGTATATCTCTAACTCTTAGCACCCTGTTTTCTGAGGTATGAGCTTTAACAAGCCATTTAACCTCCTTGAGCCCTCTCAGTTCTTTCTTTTATAAAATGGGGGTGATAATATGCAACTTATTGGATTACAGTATTTATCAAATAAGATACCTCTGTGAAATCCCCGTACAAAATAGATATAGATATTTGATATCTGCTAGTTTTCTTTCTCCCTTCCTTCTTCCCAGGACTGACTGGGACCATGGCCGAATTAGATAATCAAAAAAAAAGAGGGAGGAGATATGGAGATATATGTATATGTATAGCTGGTTCACTTTGTTATAAAGCAGAAACTAATGTACCATTGTAAAGCAATTATACTCCAATAAAGACGTTAAAAAAAAAAAAAAAAAAGTGTCTGCCATGCCAGAGACAGGATTTAAGCTTTTCTAAGTCTGTAAAGAGCTTTAGGAAAGTTCGTACTTCCTTCTACATTATTGGATATTTCCATGGGAATGCATGGCCCACATATGTCAGTGTCTGGGAGGGACAGTTCATTCACAGCATTATTATTTATTATGAAGGTTGTCATGGAAGAAAGCGGACACTTCTGCCAGGTATCACTCATCTGTGCATTCCGCATGACACTTAACACTAACTAAGCACTCACTTGGTGCCCCTGAACTTGGCTTGTACATTGAGACTGGTCAATGTGGACCAGTTTGGAGACCCTCTAGTATTCTGTCCAGGTATCATTTGGAATATGATACAGTCAATTCAATTAGAAATGTGAGAAAATATGTTATCACTTCAAATATTGAATTAACCAACTTGTTTATCAGAGAGATTGTAGAGACTCCTTCACTGGCCAGACCCTGCATAATGAATTCTCTAATGGACCTGCTAGTTTCTCTACAAAAGGTTAATTTTTTCCTCCATTACCAAGCCTTTTGAATGGCCCCCAGGGCAGTCCTTGGTAAAGGAAGAGAAGGTCTTGTTTAGTATTAATGATCAAAGTGGCAGGTTCACAGTATCAACTCCTCCCTGGGAAGAAAACGATCACTTCATTAACATCTATCAAGGGTGCTTCCACTGGGGACCAGGGGCACAGCCATCATTATTCTCCACAAAAACCCAGAAAGAAATGAAGCTACAGACACAACAGAGACGGGCCGGGGTGGGGTGGGGGGGAATCAGAATTTTAATTTAAAGAGAGATTATGCTAATTCTACCCTTAATAATTTAAGAAAGATATTAGCTGATATGACTTGTGCTACTTTTTCTTATTTCCCATCTCTTTGCATAAAAAAGCTTCTTTGAAATCCAAGAAAGATAGATAGTCAATCTCATGTCAGTTTGGCATTTCCCAATCAGGACAAATAGGCAATTGAGTCTCTTCTACATGGAGCACTAGATAAGACAGGTTTCGTAAGAATGTGGCAGAATAAACGGAGGACTATTTGCTGAAATAGTCCTACCCATCCCTACCCATCAGAAAATACATTAGAAATTTCAAAAAAATATATAAGATTTATTTGGTGAGGGTCATCATTGGCAAGAAGTTTTTCCCTTACGTGATGTATGAGGCATTCCTTTTGACCCCTTAAAGAAGATCTTCCTTTACATACTTAAAAAGGAAAGTATTACATGCTCTGCTGTGCCCAGCCTCTCCAGACCCTCCCTTCTCTCTCCTCTCCCAGCCTGCCACTAAAGAAGAATCGGGGGATGGGACTGGCCTTGGGGGAGGCTCTTCTCCTCCCCTCCCCAGATGACTTCCCACAATTCTTCTCACGTCTTCTCTAGTTTCTCCTCTACTAACCACCCAGTAAGCAGGGAAGGGGCTTCTGATCACTGTGGGTTCCAAGCTGCCCTTTATCTCCTTGCCTTTCTGTAGTGAAAGCCTGACTCAGGTGAATAACTGAGGGCCTAGAAGGGTACCAGAATCACATTACTCCCACTGGCATCCATGGGAATCATCCAATGATTCCATACATACAGCTGTTTTGTCAGCTACTCTCTAGCTGGATTACTTGGGGGCACATCATAGTTTGAGCAACACTTTTATAATCTGAGTTGTTGAAAGATTAATTAGGCTTGCACACATAAAATGTTCAGCCTAGTCTGGCAAAAAATAAGCACCAAATAAAAAGGAGTATTAACTTCCTCTTTCACTGTCACAATAGACAAGCAAATATTTACGATCCCTTAAAAACTGAGTATATGCTTTTGAAATTTTGGAAAACACACCAAAGTTTCTTTTCTCTCTCTATGTTGGGAGTATGGCATGCATTATAACTCTTGGCTTTATAATTGAGACCCTACAATCCATAACATATGAGTAATGCCCATTGTTTTAAATACTCTGTTTGCCAAAACACACTGATAGAGTGAATATGAAGGAAACACTTGCAATAGTTACAGAGTAAGAAGACTAAGAAGTTATCAAACATAAGACATTTAAAAACTAGACATTTCTAGGATAACATCAGTGAACAAGTGCTTGCAGAGGACAAGCAGTGCTAGGAAGCCTTTCTTTTATCCCCCAAAGCCCTTTCCCCCGCATTTTATATTTCTGTGATTATCTTAAGTCTGTTACCCTGAATAAGCAAGTAGACTGAGAATATTGAGAGCAGTCTTATTTCTTAAAATTTTATCCCAAGATTACTGGTATCCCAGTGCTTACATTCTGCTTGGCACACAGGAGGCATACATTCATTAACACAACCATTTAGAAATTGATTTGATTCATTGAGTACTGGGGGACGGTGGAAGAAAAAAGGAAAAAAGAGTAGCTATGCACTGACGTTAGCACCCACTAGGTAGCATGTGGCTTTCTTCTTCATAGCTGTAGTAGCCAACAGTCTACCTACACTTAGAATACTCATGATTCCCAGAACTCCAAGAACATGTTCCCCAGCTATACATAAGCTCTCCTATCTGTACTCTTTTTTTTTTTATACTACATAGTCTCTAACACATAGTAGGTGTTCAGTTTTTTCTAGGTTGTTTAACACGACATGCCTTCCGTCTTCTCATCCCTACTTTTCAACATGGTACCCATTCCCAAAGCACAGCTCAAATGTCAACTTCTCCATGATCACTTCTTTGATTTTCCTACCTCAATTCTCACCAAATACTAGGTTTGAACCATTACTCTTAAACTTATCACATACTATCTTAATTGTTGTTTGTTTTTATATGTAATTTTCCCCCTTGCCCTTTTAAGTAATGTGGCTAGAGGAATGTGAGTGTGGGAGGAGGAATGTTAAGAGATGTGGTCTGAACAGACCAAAAGCCACATTATCTAAGGCTTGTCCTCGAGGGTAAGGACTTTCATAGTTATTCTAAACATAATAAGAATTTCGAGTAGTGATAAAGTCGTATTTCTAAAGGACCACTCTCATTGCTGTATGAAAAACAGACTGTAGGGTTACAAAGGTGGGAGCAGAAAGGTAAGTTAAGAGGCTATTGTACTAATCAATGTAAACAGTGATGGTGTCTTTGACATTGTGGTAGCAATGAAGTTGATGAGAAAAGGTTGAATTCTAAATGTCTATTGATATCTATAAATAAATAGTGATGTAGAAGCAACGGGTATTCCTAATGGATTGGATATAGGGTATGAAGAAACAAGAGGAATCAAAAATGATTCCAAAATTTTCGATCTAAGCAGTTGGTTGAAGTTTTTAAGACGTAGAAAGAAGAAGTATAGAAGGTAGAAATCAAAAGGTTTTTTTTGTTTTTTTTTTCTCCTGGTCATGTACATTTGAACACATATTATACTTCTAAGAGAGATGTCATGTGGTTGTTGTAATATGACTCTGGCAAAAAGAAGAGAAAATTCTGGAGCTATAAATTTAGGAGTCTTCCATGTGCAGATGATATTTACATAAATTCATCCTATAAGCCCATGTAAGAGAGTGTGTGTACAGAAAAGAGAAGAACCCCTAAGGACTCCAATGGTTAGACATTAGGGTATTAAAAATACTGGAAAAGGAGACTGAAAATGTGACCTTAGGTAGGAAAAAAAGAAAAATATGATGAACTGAAAGCCAAATTAATATGTTAATGAGAAGAGAATGAACTGTAGTTTAGGTATAAAGAGGAATGGGAATTGGCCATCAGTTGGATTTAGCGAGTAGAGTGGTGGAGGCCACAGTATGATTGGAGTGAGTTAAAGAGAGAATGAACAAAATGAATGGGCAACCACAAATACGAACAGCTCTATCTGGTAGTTTGCTGCAAAACGTATCAGAATGGGGCTGTAGCTTGAGGGCAGTAACTGGAAAGAGAGGGGTGGGGGGGAACGGGATAGAAAGGTATTTGTGTGTTTTTAAGATGAGAGAAATAACAGTACGTTTATATTCTGTTGAAAATAATCAGGTAGAAAGAATAATACTTCTAATGTGTTTTTGGAGCAATGCTCTTGAGGTGAGAGAGGATGGACATGGTATACAAGGAGAGGAATTGGCCTTAGATCGAAGCGTGGAGAATTTCTTCCTTGTTTGAATTAATTAACTGGTTGGTTTAACTATTTTTAACTAAAAACCATTATATACACATCAGACTGTATTTATAGGGGTCGTTTGTTATGTTTTCCTGCCTTCCAGCATCTTTTTGAAGCTTTACACTCTTGAGGTTTTGGGGTTTTTTCTTTGTTGTTTTTATTTGTTTGTTTGCCTTTGAGTCCTGTCACCTCCTGGTAAAAGCCAGGCAACTAATTCATTTCCCAGCCTCCCTTCCCAGTTAGGGTGCAGTACAATGATCCAGCTCCTCCTCCAATTAGATACACTCCTGTGAGACTTAAAATAAGAAGTGATCAGCATGACGAGCAGTATCCATTTCCTGGTAAAGGTGGCATCAGCTGTGACTACCCTGATTAACAGGCTGCATCCCTCGTGTAGAAATGTGCCATTGGAGTGGAAGAGAGAGGTGGCTGCAGTAAAGCTGAGTTCCTGGTGCTCAAGGGGCAGAGATACAAAATAGGGCATCTGGAACATAAGGGAGGCAGGTTTTGTTTTTGTTTTTGTCGTTGCTTTTTTAAATACACGGATTCTGTGGAGTGATTTAGGGTTTTGTTCCTGGAAGTTTAGGATTGAGCCTGATTTTCTACCCTTCCTGTGAGTCTGAGGGAGCTCCTCGTATTTTTAATGAAGCCCTTTTTCTCCTTAATCTGCCAGACTCAGGTTTGTTTTGCTTTCAGTTAAGGACTCTGCCTAGTGCAGTGCTTAAGGAATGTAGCAAAATGTTAAACTACTCTCCCTCAGATTCCTTTCGGGGATTATTTTGTTGTTTAAATAGGTAACTCTTTAAGAATAAGGAAATAAATCATAATATTGAAAAACAAATTTTCAACAGCAGCAAAAATCTGTTAATTCTCAGAACATTTGAAGACAGTGGCCCTAACTTACCTTTTTCTTTGGAGTATGTATGTCTTTGAGCTTTATGAAAACAATTGACAAAGGCGAAAAGAGACGAAAGGGCAGAGATAAAGATTAGAGAAATAGAAAAACAGAAGACAGTGCAGTAGAGTGGCTTTGCCCTAGAATCCTGGAGAGAGATTATGGGGTTATACTCCATATATATATATATGGATATATATGAAATTATAACTGCTAAAAAGAAAATCTTGATAAATAACCTAACCGTAAGGAGAATGAAATGGAGACAGAATATTTGAAGTGGGTACTTTTCCAGAAAACCTGGGACTTAAATATACAAGCACCTGTGTGCATGCATATGTAGATGTACACCATGTCCACATGCGAAGAGTCTAAAAAACAAAGATCACTTGTAAACAACTACCCCCTATCCTAGCTGTAACCATAGCAACTGAAACTATTCATTTTCTGTCTCAAATAATGTGTGCAAGTCTGTCTCAATAACAATTCAGAAGGGACATTGACAAATGATCGCTATATTCACCCAGCCATTTTAAATAGGAAGGCATTTGGCTGAATTCTAATTTGACCAATGAATATTTAACTGATAATCCTGCCAGATAAGATATTGGCCAAAAGAGAAAGAAGAGAAATGAAGCTGGAGTTGCTATCATGCAAAAATCCTTTAATGAAGGACATAAAAGGAATGCTGTGAATTCTGGGCTGAAAATCTGTTCTGTATTGGGAGATGGAAGAGCAGCTGGCCCACAATTTAGAAACTTTGAAGGTTCAGTGACCTCTAGAATGTCTAAGTCATGAGGGCGTTTTTTTCCTCCTTTGTTTAATGTTTTGTATTTTCAAAAGAGTAAGAAAGAAAATGCCTTAAAATGTTTTAACTTCAAAGCAATAGAAACAAGGTGATACTGGAATATTGGAAAATTCAAAAACTGTACAGGTCCTAAAGTTGTCAGACTTTTCCTCTTCATAGATTGCACTGCATCTTAACATCTTGGACAAACCTGTTGATGTATATTGAACCTCCACTGGTCCCAGGAATGTTCAGTAGCAAGGCTCAAGGAGATCCAAACTCAGGTTAAATTTTCTATCAGATTTCATAATAATTAACATTTATTGAATATTCATCACTTGTCAGGCCCTCTTCTTAGTATACTGGATCTTTTCATTTTTACAAGAATTCTCTGAAATGGGTACTATTTTTAGCTCCATTTTGTGGATAATGAAACCAAAGTTCAGATGCCTTAAAACTTGTCCAAGGTTGTACTAAGCTTTAAAGGAGGATCTAGGAATATAACCCCATAATCTCTCTCCAGAAATCTAGGGCAAAGCCACTCTACTGCACTGTCTTCTGTTTTTCTATTTCTCTAATCTTTATCTCTGCCCTTTCGTCTCTTTTCGCCTTTGTCAATTGTTTTCATAAAGCTCAAAGACATACATACTCCAAAGGAAAAGAAAGTGAATAAAATGTATAGTTGTGCCTGACATATAGTAGCCATTCAATAAATTTTATGGAGAGTAATTATTTATATGCACACACATTTGTTATTTGCAAAATTGGACTTGATTGATCAGCACATTTTCTTTGTGTAGGAAAGTCTTTGAGTGGTCAAGTTACAACCAGAAGGTTATTTGGAAAACATTACATAGGAGCAATTTAATACAGTAGAAAATCATAATGGCTAGAGTCATCAAGCTAAAAGAAACCAGGGCACCCATCCAGGGCCATTCTGTCTATTGCATCTGCAGACACAATGCCTGGGGCTACGACCTTCTCAAGGTTGTACTAAAATGGTTAAATCCTGGGGAAAAAAAAAAGTTGGCTCTAAATACAAAAACAAAATTGCATAATTAAAATTCTTAGATGTTTATTCCCATGTCTACAAAATGAAACATTATGTCAGCTTAACTCATTATTATGTTTTCATGTGGTTGAATACAATTTGTAGTATCCTAGAGAATGTATGATGATATCTGAGAAGTTCTAGTCAATGATTAATTAAATGAGTGACCTGTAGTCACATATTTTTGAAAGCAAATTAATATATTAATTTCTTTTCCAAAATCTTTACTCCAAAAGTATATGTTTAATGAGAATGTAGCTACATTTAAATATGTTTCAGATGGTGGTGGGTAGGACCTATGAAGTCTGAAAATGGCCCTGCGTCCATCTTTCATAGGGGGATATTTCTGCTGCTTTATTGAAAAGAAGTCTGGAATCAGCTGACCAGAAATCCCTTTTACTTGGATAGTTAAGGAGACCTGCCTGACCCTATAATTTTCTTGAAGAGTTAATTTCCTTACATGATTGGTGGGTAACTACTGATGCTCGAATATCTCATTTTCCCCCCCAAGTTCTACCTCCCACTATTCATCTTTCGTCAGTCCATGATGCATTTAACATTGCTTAGTTGCCAAATAGATTGATGATTTCTCCACTCCAGAAATACTATTAATTGGTTTATGGAATGCTGCTCCCACACATTTTGGCATTCTATAAAGTCACCTCAGTACTAACAGAGGCTACATTAGCATAACAATAACAGGCCGCATTAAACAGCCCAGGAAAAGAAACTGTCAATTTAGTTTCAGAGGCAGAGATTTCTCTGTAAAAAGTCTTTATAGGCAGACTTACTGTGGGACATTCAGGCAAAATGTTGGTCAGTGGCTCACTGGAAAGCAATTCATGGGTAATTAAGACTCTGTTATCTCTGAAAGCAGTGATCTAAATGGGGCCTTTGTTGCCTTGGGTTATTTAGTGCTTTCCACATATGTGGTCTGATCTTTTGCCTCTAGAACTCCTCAAGAAACAATTCTCTTACAGGTTCCCCAGTGCCCTGGATTCAGACCTGCCCACTCTTCAGCTCCAAGGGAATTGGGGCCCCAGGAGCTATGAGTTCCTATTTGAAGACCCAAGGAGAATTGAGCCAGGGGTATCCCAGGACTGACAAACATAGCTTGAAAGAGGTTTCTAAATGAGGGAGTGTACAGTCAAAAATGCTAGAAGACAGCTGTAAGGAGATGGGAAAGGAGTCCAGTCATCAAGGTTAAGAACCGTAAAAGAAATATGTCTAATTATAATAAAGAAGAAGGAAGAGGAAACATTACGGTTCTCACAGTGAGGCTGAAATAGCAAGTAGGCTTATCTGCCACCTTCGAGGCACAATTACTGTGCCCAAATTAGTCATAGTCACTCCTGTTAAAAGTTGCCCACCTGTTCAGATACAGAGACCGAAGGAACTTTTACATTCCTTTGAGTGATTACTTGCTGAATATCTGTCTCCCCAAATGGACTATAAGCTCCATGAGGGCAGGGACCAATTCTACTTTTGCTCATTATTTGTAGTGGGTTGAATATTCCTCCACCCCCTATCACTTCCACCCAAAATCTCAGAATGTGATCTTATTTTGGGAAATCGAGTCTTTGCAGATATATTTATGGTAAAGCTTATGAGGAGATCATACCGGATTAGGGAGGGTCCTCAATCTAAGGAGAGTATCTTTGTAAGAGAGAGAAAAGGACACACAGAGACAGAGAAAAGAAGGTGTGAAGATGAAGGCAGAGATTGGAGTAATGTATCTACAAAGCCAAGGAACACCAAGGATTGTCAGGAAACCACTAGAAGTTAGGAGAGAGTCATGGGACAGTCTCACTCACAGCCTCCCAAAGGAACTGACCCTGTTCACACCTTGATTTTGGATTTCTGGACTCCAAAACTGGGAAAGAATGAATTTGTTGTTTTAAGGTGCCCAATTTGTGATAATTTGTTATATCAGCCCTAGAAAACAAATATACCATTATATCCCTATTACATAGCAAAGTCCAGGGTCCATAGCAAGAGTTCAACAATTATCCGTGGGAGGAAGAAAGGTAGGTTAATTCTTCCCCTTCCTCTACATCTTCTTCTAATTCAATGTTTCTCTAAGTGTAATTCTTGGACTTACTCTTTCAGAATCCTCTTAGCACTTATTTAAAAATGTAGATTCCCAGGACCATCCCAAACCAGTGGAATCAAAATCTCAGGGGCTGAACATATGATTCTATAATACACTCCCATGGCAGGTCTTAGATTCATGAAAAGTTTTGAACTGCTGATTTTTATTTTATTATAATTCTTCAGGCTCTTTGAATTTTATCAAAGACATCTCTCCAGCCCTTATAGA
This sequence comes from Aethalodelphis obliquidens, assembly GCF_003676395.1. Classification (NCBI taxonomy): domain Eukaryota; kingdom Metazoa; phylum Chordata; class Mammalia; order Artiodactyla; family Delphinidae; genus Aethalodelphis; species Aethalodelphis obliquidens. Next base: position 57,840,435 of record NW_020837951.1, on the reverse strand, counting down.
CAAAACACCTGATGGGAAGAAGCTTGCCTCCTTGCAGGAGGTGTGAAGCTGACCTCCTCATTAACGCTGCTGGGAATTTCTGAGGCATAATTCTCCAGCTGTCAGTTCCTTTCTTCCTTGAAGGTACACCTGACTGCTCGACGCGACCCGAAATCCTGTCTAGAGGTGAGGTTTTCGCTTGATAGCAGTTTTTCAAGAAAAGAATCAAAGTCAGAATAAGACAGATGTAGAATCCCTCCATTCTTAGGACTATTTTTCCCGAACAGTAATGTCCCTGTAGCATCACATGCAAACTTTTGCAGATTTCTAACTTCCAAATTCAGCCACATTTCACCTCTTAAAAAACTTGCCTCTCCAAAGATAGGTGACAGGTTACTACAAACAGGCTGTTTTGTGTCGCATATTCATCTCCCATTTATGACTACCTCATCCAATTTGCTGAGTCCTCAAATCAAAGCACATACTAGGCTACAAGCTCAAATTGGCAACTACAAATCAAGTACTCAGCTTTCTGCTGTGAGCCTCCCCCCAGGAACTCTCAGAGACCTGCAGCTGTCATTCACGTGGGTGTGAACAGCTCTCAGGGCCCTGAGGCAGGGCCAGCTACCCTTCCAGGCATCTTTCTCCAGGATTTTTAACCCTGTTGCTCAGGAAGCCTCCTTCCTAAACACCTGAAAGAACAACCCCAAAGTCAAAACAAGAACTGGGAGGTTAGTTCAGCTCCATGACTTTGCACTAAGTCTGGGAAGATTTGTGGGATAGAGTGGAGGTGGATATTAAGTCAAAGAGGCAGAGGAAGTGAAAGGGAAGTGTCGTGGAACATGTAGTAGCACTGAGCTAGCTGGGCTGTCCTGACTTCAACTAATCACCTGTATGCAACATTAAACTCGGGCTTTGAATAATAAACTACAGCATAAGCCCTTTTATACCAGTTTGAAGTGGGTTTGAAGTAACATTTCCACCACTAGAAAAATAAAGTTTATCCAACTCCTACTAAATTTTTTTTTCCCTGCAAATCAAACACCATCCATCCTTGTCACAGTGCCTGGAAATCTCAAGGTTACTTTCAGCTTGCCCTTATGCTCCCCCAAATCCCATATCATGTCTATCACAAATTACTATCATATTTTTTTCTATGAAACATTGTCCCCATATGTCCCTTTCCTAAGACTGCCCCAAATTCCCTGGGTCGGCCACATGGCTTTGCTAACGTTTTGACCCTTTGTAACATTTGTTACCTGTACCATTCCTTCGAAAATTTAATCATCCCCTGCTTGTTACTCATCCAGGCTCAAGAATTTGGAGATGCCTCACTCATTGCTTTATTCTTCCTCTTTTTCACTCCCATTACCAAGACTCTTCCTTCCTCCTCAGCATCTTCACTGCCACCCTCATTGGAGCCTTCACACCTAAGTTTCTGCTACAGCTACCTTCACATTGCCTTTGTAGAAAGGAAATGAGTTTTCTTTTTACGCCATGAGTTTTCTTTTTATTCCTTTCTTTTTGAAAAGATATGTTTAATAGTTTTACCTACTAAAAGTAAAAATAGCTACTATTTAATGAAGTACCTAATATGGCCAGACACTTTGATAACAATTCAGCAGATCTGATGTAGAGACTTAGGAACTTGCATTTTTAACAAGCACCCCAGTGTGAATCACTCATTTAGAAAAACTGCTATATACTGTAACTGTGATATACGTGATTTTATCTATTTGCTGGGGTCAAGGAATTGTTGGGGTTTTTTTTTTTGCCATTATTTATATTGTTCTGGCTTAGTTTGTTCTAATTTAAAAATATTTTATTCTTTGGTTTTTAAAACATTTCGGCTTTATAACCCAGCATTGTTTGTTCAGTATACCTTCTTCTCTATCCACCATTATTAAAAATTGGGAGTTGACACTAATGGTCATTCTGCAGATAAATGAGGGGGTACATTATGGCCTAAAGTATACAACGGAAAGATTTATAATCATACTACTTTAGGCCTGGAAAAGCTTTTAGAGATCTCATGGTCTTAGAATTTTAAAGTTAGAAGGGATATTATTCATGAAATCTTCTAATCGTAGAAAAATTGGTCAAAAGTAATGCATGATACGAATGTGATGGACAGCCAAGTGAAGAGCAATATAGCTACTAAGCTGTCAACAGGTAGTAAGAAAACAAGGAAGGGAAGTATACCTGGCAAGGATTGAAGTTAAGTGACCTACTTTGGCCAGTGAAATGGGAACTGAAGGAACTTATGTCACTTTTGGTTAGAAGCTTTAATTACTCTGTGTGATTCTACATGTTCTCTTTTCCTGGGTCAACAATCATGGAAACGTGACAAAATAGAGCCTCCACAACCTGAGCCCTTGAGTGACTCGGATGAATACGCTTCTCCCAGTGGTGCAGGTTTAAATCACTGGAATTAGGATGTTGTAACCGTAGGAAAATTCTGTTCTATCCTGATCAATATATTATTCTTCTCTGATTTTTTTTTAAAGCTGGTCCAGTTCACTGATAGTAACGAGGATGATGATAATGATGATGATGATGATAACAACTAATATTTATCGAGAATTTACCACGGTCCCAGCACTGTGCTAGGTGTTTTACAGGTTTTATGCCTGTAACCTTTGTAACAACCTTATGAGAAAAATACTATTACGAGCCTCATTTTATAGATAAGAAAATGGAGGTATAGAATGTTTAAATTAGAAGTCCAAGATCACATTAGAATTAAGTTTGAGAGCAGGCTCAAATTCAGACATTCTGATTCCAGAGCTTGCCTTCTTAGCTATTAAATTACTTCTGCTAGTTCATAAGCCAACAATGCTAATTTCCCAAAGTGTATCGTACATATATATATTAGTTTTATGCAATATTAACTGGCATTACTTAAGAAATATATCTAAATCTTACTTAAATGTTTATAAAACACTGAGTTAAACAAAATAAAGCAGATTTTTAAAATCTCAGAACTTTTAGATGTTTTTAGGATCTGCTAGATCCTTTAAAATCTCTCCTTAAACTTGTTTTAATTCTCATTTTTTTGGCCCCAGGTTTCTTGATCCACATCTACACACCTGTTTATAGCCCTATAAGGAGCAGTAAACCTCTTCATTCCCTTGCTGTTGACTTGAACCTCAATATTTCTATATGATTTTCCATTTTGCTGGAACATTGGACATGGGAATCGCCTGTTAAGTGTGAGAATTCTCAAGGAGAATCTTCTGCTTCACAATTTCCAGGCCCCTTTGTTTATTACTTGCCCCACTCATGGATATGTAGTCAGATATATAATGCAATAAGAAACTTTCCTGATCTTCTTTTTAATTATTTTTCTTTCTATAGTCCCAGAAGCTTCTCTCATTGCTGTTCTTTCCATTGAGATCATTCAAAGTTTCCAGTGTTTTATCGTTTCCTTCTCCAAATTCCATTTGAAACTCTCAAACATGCCAGCTAATCTTTAATCAAATATGGTTTCCCTATTTTTGTGAGCTAGAAGTGATTAAAAAAAAAATCTGATGGTGGCTGTTGCAATTTTATGAGTGGATTTTATATACTTTGGGATCATTCAGTAATTTTCCAGTAAGAAAAACTAAATGTTTCTTTAATCTTTAGAAAGTCAATATTTTTTAGAAAGACCAATTTTGCCTATAGCGCTACATCAGGGGGCTATGGGATAGCCCAGGAGGAAGATATAATTTTTAAAGGTTTTGGATGCAGAACTCAGAGAAATAGAAAGACTCTGACTGAAAAAAAAAAAAAAAAAAAAAACCTTATCAAGGTCTGGGATCTGTAGGACAATTCAGGTTTTTATATCACTTTGAGAATTTGGTGAATGGTATCATAAAAATGCCATCATCTTTCTCCATAAAGCTACTCTTATCTCCATCCATGATGAATGCTTGCTCCTCTCAAATCCTCAAGGTTCACCCATCTGTTTAGGTGAGGAATGTCTGATGAAGGAGGTAGAGATGATGTAAATTGTTTTATAAATGAATGGGAACAACATGAGTACACTGTTCTCCTGAAATGGTGAAATGAGGCCAGACTATACCACCCTATACTGAAGGAGACTGAAAATCTTATGCTCCTTCCAATCTGTGTCTGGCAAGAAACATGTTTTCAGCCATATTGAGTAATATGGAATGGCCAAATCAACATTTGAGGACTCTCTTATTCTTTTTTTTTTTAATGAGCCATCCATTTTAATGAAGGGAAGAAGTGATTTAACAAATACAGAGCAAACAGAATATTAAGTTTTGTCCTCCATTAATATTAGTAACAGATAAAGTGGGCTCCAACACCTTCAACGTAGATTGAGAGCATCATCTCTGTGTCATGGGCAGGGGGATGTTCAGCCAGGATGTCTTTCTCTGTCACTGAGAAAAATTTCCATAATATATAATGATACTTACTGAAACAGATATGGGGCATTTGGGTAATTAGGAATCCGTTAGCATATTTTTCCGGAAGCCTTGACTACAAAATGAAGACAGTAGATTTGGACACTTTCAGCCATGAAGAAGGTCTGGGATATTGTTTGGATATTCATCTTTATGCTGAATGAAATAAGCTTATTTCACCTCTGCAGCTTCTCATATACCATTGTCCAACCTCTGTTTTGTGTTTGGAAAGACTTTTAGAAATTAAAAATCAAGTTAAAAAGTGGGTGACAACTTAAATGATATATGGAATATTTTGCTGACTTACAAGAGCATGCAGAATCAAATATGACCCAGTTCAAATGTTAATTTTATTTTAATGTGTATGTTGGGGTGGAGTCTTCAAGGCGCCAGAAAACAAGAATTCACCCATCCTGTTTGGAACTGCAGCACACACACACCATCAGTTACCAGTTCTGTTCATTCCACAGAATCATCTTCAGAAAACATACTGTTTTCTATGTACCTGGTATATATCTCAATTAGTTTGAAGAATTTCCCAGATACCTCTTAATATGTAGTGCTTCAGTTCCAATCTTGCCAGGTCCTGTACCAGTGACACAGCACATAGGAGTTTTATTTTTCTTTCTTGCTCTGGGTTGTTCAGAACCCAATGAAAGAACAATGGAATGGGATCGAAGAGATCAGGGTTCTTGTCCCAGATTTACCATAAAATAATTGTGTCCTCCTGGGAAAATTATAGTTATTCTAGGCCCCTTTCCTTTTCTTTACTTTGACAGAGCTGCACTAGATGACCCCAAGTAACACTGCACTCTTTGCAGTAGTAGCTTAGACGTAATTGGTTTTCTGAAACAAATGAAGACAATGACACATGAAGCTGTGCAACATCTCTGTAACTATGTTTTCTGAGAGATGCCTCCATTTTACAGATGATAAGATGACTGCGCACAGAAGTAGATGTTTGGAACCAGAGGTTCTGAAGTAAATGGAACTAAACCATAAGTTTCCTTCTTTCCTGAAGCTCACTTAGCCAAAACATAGGCTGCTGAATATTAAGCTGTAAAGCATATTATCAGTACATTTTAAAAGAAGCTATTCTTCTAGGAATTCCAATTAATAGCAGGAGGTTTTGAAATTCTTAAAAGGTCATCTAATTCTGTGAGATTTACAGCTCTATTTTCCTGTCAAGCAAGTTGTATTAGTGCCAGGTAATCATCTGAGCTTCGGGATGCTTCTCTGAACCTCTTCAATTTTTCTTCTTGCTATCTGAAATTCATGCCAGATAAGGCTTTTTCTAGAGCGTATGTACACACTTGTGTATTTTTATATAGGAAAGTGATGCAGTGAGTCAGGATGGGGGTTAAGTCCTCATTCTCACAGTGGTATTGAGTTCCTGGTGAAAACTTTTTTTTTTTTTTTTTTTTTTACTAGTTGTGTTACTATTTGTGGTTTCGACTTCTCTCCCTCACTTCCACCAAGGCTTTGTAATGTTCTATTTTTTTTTTTTTTTTACAGTTACTTAAGTAGTTTTCTTTCTTTCTTTCTTTCTGTCTTGAATTTTAGCTTTTTATACAGCAGGTTCTTATTAGTCATCCATTTTATAGACATCAATGTATACATGTCAATCCCAATTGCCCAACTGATCAAACCACCATCCCCCCCCCACAGCTTTACCCCCTTGGTGTCCATACGTTTGTTTTCTACATCTGTGTCTCAACTTGTGCCTTGCAAACCGGTTCATCTGTACCATTTTTCTAGGTCCCACATACATGCGTTAATATACGATATTTGTTTTTCTCTTTCTGACTTACTTCACTCTGTATGACACTCTCTAGATCCATCCACGTCTCAACAAATGACCCAATTTCGTTCCTTTTTATGGCTGAGTAATATTCCATTGTATGTATGCACCACATCTTCTTTATCCATTCGTCTGTTGATGGGCATTTAGGTTGCTTCCATGACCTGGCTATTGTAAACAGTGCTTCAATGAACATTGGGGTGCAGGTGTCTTTTTGAATTATGGTTTTCTCTGGGTATATGCTGAGTAGTGAGATTGCTGGATCATACGGTAATTCTATTTTTAGTTTTTTAAGGAACTCCATACTGTTCTCCATAGTGGCTGTATCACTTTACATTCCCACCAACAGTGCAAGAGGGTTCCCTTTTCTCCACATCCTCTCCAGCATTTGTTGTTTGTAGATTTTCTGATGATGCCCATTCTAACTGGTGTGAGGTGATACCTCATTGTAGTTTTTTTTTTTATTATTAATTTTATTTTTTATTTTATTTATTTACTTATTTATTTTTGGCTGCGTTGGGTCTTCATTTCTGTGCGAGGGCTTTCTCTAGTTGTGGCAAGCGGGGGCCACTCTCATCGCGGTGAGTGGGCCTCTCACTATCGCAGCCTCTCTTGTTGCGGAGCACAGGCTCCAGACACACAGGCTCAGTAGTTGTGGCTCACGGGCCTAGTTGCTCCATGGCATGTGGGATCTTCCCAGACCAGGGCTCGAACCCGTGTCCCCTGCATTAGCAGGCAGATTCTCAACCACTGCGCCACCAGGGAAGCCCCTCATTGTAGTTTTGATTTTCATTTCTCTAATAATTAGTGATGTTGAGCAGCTTTTCATGTGCTTCTTGGCCAGCTGTATGTCTTCTTTGGATAAATGTCTATTTAGGTCTTCTGCCCATTTTTGGATTGGGTTGTTTGTTTTCTTAATATTGAGCTGCATGAGCTGTTTATATATTTTGGAGATGAATCGTTTGTCTGTTGATTCATTTGCAAATATTTTCTCCCATTCTTAGGGTTGTCTTTTCGTCTTATTTATGGTTTCCTTTGCTGTGCAAAAGCTTTTAAGTTTCATTAGGTCCCATTTGTTTATTTATTTATTTTATTTCCATTACTCTAGGAGGTGGGTCAAAACAGATCTTGCTGTGATTTATGTCAAAGAGTGTTCTTCCTATGTTTTCCTCTAAGACTTTTATAGTGGCCGGTCTTACATTTAGGTCTTTAATCCATTTTGAGTGTATTTTTGTGTATGGTGTTAGGGAGTGTTCTAATTTCATTCTTTTACATG